>NC_083483.1:2480455-2507955 GCF_030014155.1 Tachysurus vachellii | reverse complement strand
CATGCATGTCTTTGGACTGGGGGAGGAAACCGGAGTACCCGGAGGAAACCCCCGAGGCACGGGGAGAACATGCAAACTCCACACACACAAGGTGGAGGCGGGAATCGAACCTCCAACCCTGGAGGTGTGAGGCGAACGTGCTAACCACTAAGCCACTGTGACCCACATAGAATATCACATTTGTAAAAAAAAAAATAAATAAATCAAATTAAATCAAATTAAATTAAAAATAAATAAATAAATAAATAAATAAACACAAGTAATGCCACAGGTTGAAAAGACAGGTTTAAAAAATATGTTCTCAGACCAACAATCTCCTGCTGCAATGCTGTTATATTTTAGTAGGTGGTTTTATTTCATGGCCAAAAGATACAGAAGATTATGCATTAACATTGCCCTTACATAAGAGAATGACCGAAGGACAAAAGAGCTTTTAGTGCTACATGGCTGGTCCTCCCAAATCCCAAAGAAAACATTATCTATCAAGCCCAAGAGAGGAAGATAAAGAACACAAGAGTGTGCTTAGTGTTTACTTGCGTATCAAGAGAGATGACCCCTATTAGTGAGACCGACCCTCAGTATGTACCTGTGTGTGCGTGCGGAAATGCGTTTCTGAGAAGAAGATGCACTGATGCACTTCTCAAGAGCACATATTCATGAATATACATGGTGTACAAAAAGGGAAAAAAAAAACAATGATAAATATATTTATTATTAATACTGTATATACTTGTAAAATATTGCCATTAATATCAGATAAAAAGCTATCAGCAGCTGATCAACACACAGATCAATAAAACACGTGATACAATAATACACTCGCATACACTATACTGTACATCTATAGTCATAGACACAGCAGATCTTTTTGTACCATTAGGATCCATTAAGCAGTGTTACTCAGGTTTCTTCCTTATACTCTTGTGTGAATGATAATGGTATGATAATGAGCACAAAAAAAGAGTAATATTCACCCTGATCATGCCACCTGCAATTTGTGAAGTTTTACCAAGTGAAGGCCTTTTACCCAGAATGCACTTGAAGCAGAGTGTTAAATCTCTCAGCTGGACTCCTCGCTGTGACACTGAGCTCTAATGGCCAATTTGCTTCCACTTAAAATCTTTTCTATTACAGTTCTTGTTAATCATCTACAGGTGGCAGGGAGATAAAAAGCTCTCTTGTGAAAGAGTAGTCGGTTAAAGAACAAGACGTTTTTCAAGAAATCGCTATACAGTAAGTTGTCTTTAGCCGAAATGTCATATAATATTCACTGAGGCATTGAGAGAAACACAAACATTTGCATGCTTCATAAGAAACAGAGCTAATCAAACAAGCTATAGTGCATCCATTGACCTCAGACATGCCCCTGCAGCTAGTCTTTTTTTTTTCAAAGAAAGTGGTATTTTATGCTTTGCTTATGCTATAATTTGATTTAGAAACAATCCCTATAATAAAGCATACTACCAAGTACCAAGCAATCAGTAAAGGGTAATGATCTGGAGTTTTATTTTCTTAATTACCTTTCTCTAATTTGCAAAGATTTGGGGATTTAGAAAGCTAGTGTACTCCGTCCAGGGTGTATCATGCCTTGATGCCCGATGACGCCTGAGATATAGTAGGCACAGGCTCCCCGTGACCCAAGGTAGTTTGGATAAGCGTTAGAACATGAGAGTGAGTGATATTCTATGTTTGTTATATTGGTCTTTAGTATAACATACTATTATACTACTCTCTGAAATACTATAATTATTTGTAAATTAGTAATGATTCCTTGTAAGAATAATTACTACCAAGAAGAAGACATTATTGTTCTTGTTACATATACATTACAAAATTACACCACTAACCCCCACCCACCCACCCACACACCCACCCACACACACACACACACACACACACATACAAAAGAAAACCCACCACCCCATTTTCCAGTTTGTTAGGAAGCTGGGTCAGTATGTTGACCCGTGACCCAAGGTAGTTCGGATAAGCGGTAGAAAATGAGTGAGTGAATGAGTGAGTGAGTGAGTGAGTGAGTGAGTGAGTGAGAAAGCTAGTGTCTAGATCATACAATACAATATAATTAACCCTTAAAACATTTTATAATAAAAACTTGTAGTATACCTGCTGGTAAAAGTGTTATTAACACCTCACTCATCACTTAACACTAGAATAAACCTGAGAGCACTCAAGAAACCATTCTCAGTAAGCAATAATGAGTAATGGATCATCTTTACATGGTAAGGCTAAGTGTGTGTGTGTGTGTGTGTGTGTGTGTGTGTGGTGTGTGTATAAACACACACATAAAGTGTTTATCAGTTGGCTTCATTGGTCTGTGTGGATAAGTAGCTAATGAGCAAGGCGACTAATGGAGCCATTGATCCTCCTCACCACAGAGCCATTAGCACACTAATGACATGAAACTCAGCCTGCATTGCACAACACATCCACTATATCCTCTATACAAACTGGGTTTGTTATTAATGTGTTAGTATGTGTTTTCTTCTGGAAAAATGTCCATTTTACTAGTTATTCTGTTCCAAAGCACCCATTTTACCTTTAACGTGAGTTAATGCACGGTGTACATCCTTTTATAATATTTGTTCGGTTTTATTCGACAATGCTGCTGAATTCTCAGTTCTGATTAGTCAGAATATATTTATTCATTCTCTAGAAAAGCATCTCTCAGTATACTACAGCTTTCCTTGTTTGTTTTATGTGTATATTTAAAAGAAAAAAAAGAGAGTTTTAAGTGAGTAGTACAGTATACTAAGTCTGTACATTTGTGAACCAATGTTAATGTATTCGTTGACAGAGACTTTCGTATGTCGCTCTAGATGTCAAATGCCGTGAATGTAAATGTAATTCTCTATAGTAAAAACATACACTTGTATGTCTGTTGTTGTGCTTGTATTTAAAGGATGTGTGACTATTGATTAGGTAATGTTTAATGCCCTCCATAAGATATTGCACATGTTACTACACACTATATCTTTCTCTGATGGTATATGTGCCGGTTCATAAAATGCTGATGAAATGCTGAACGTGCTCAAGTAAAGAAGTACACTTTTATGTAACTGCACGAAATAACATTCATTTTTTATGAGCTCCGGGGCCAAAATGATGGCAAGATCAACAAAGTTCAAGAAAACAAAGCTTGGCAAAGAGATGAGAAACACACAGAGGATAAAGGAAGAGAAATCAGCATGATAATGAATGGAAGAAGGCTACTCAGCAATGTATTTCAATGGCTCACGCTTTTATACTTATTTTTATACTTTTTTTTTTAAAGTAGATTTGAATAATCGTGTGTGAGAGTATGACATGAAGAGGTGTAGAACATTAAATGTGAAGAATGCTAATGTACTCAAGCTTGTGTGGATCTTACTGTTGTGGGAATAAGCACTAAATACATTATTAATAGTAACTGACTAAATAATGATAAAAGGATAAAACTGGGGTAAAGAACATAGTTCATTTAGAAAAGTGACGCGCCACAGATGTGAATGCTTTTCAGAAAGATTTTTAGAACAGATGTGCATGCGTTTTCCCAGGATGCTACTCAAATCAAACATTTACACATTTAGGCATAGACTGTTAATTTATTATGTGCATTTTGTCCTAACCTGTAAAGTGTTCCTTCTTCAATGATGCCGAGACTGGAAAACACATTGGTGCTTATCTTGTCTTGTTCTCCAGCCATTAAATAAAATTATAATAAATAAACAACAACAAAAAAAATCCTAATCGTTGTGCAATGAAAGCAAATATCTACCGAATGTGTTCTAAAAAAACCCTGGGTTCACCTTTCTGAACCGAATATTAAACTAAGCAACAAAACAGAGATAACGAACTAAGAAAAAAAAATTGACATTTAAAAATGACATTTAAATGTCTTTCTCATACAGAATTGTTTTCCTAGTGTTCTGTGTAACACACTAACACAGAGACAAAATGAAAAACATCAATAACAAACAATACACAGCATACAGGGTTTTTATATAGACTAGTCACGAGTTAATAATGAATGTTCAAGGCACGAATGCAAGAGGCACCAATACATTTGTTTTATGCTGCAGTTTTCATTATTAGAAAGTTTCACCTCATTAGCTACAGAGAAAAGTCAGATGTGGGAGTTTAATATTTTGAGACCAGACAGGGAATATAAATTTATTTAACACATGGAACAAATGATCAGAAATATGTATTAGTTTGTGTTCATTTTATGTTCTGCAACTAATTTCTTGATGTGTTTCTCCTCCACCTCAAAGTTCTGGTGGAGATCACAATTCAATTTAATTCAATTTATTTGTATAGCATTTAACAATTCTCGTTGTCTCAGAAGAGAGAGAAAACAGAAGAGAGAGAAAACAGAAGAGAGAGAAAACAGAAGAGAGAGAAAAAAATACATTTATAATAATAAGAAGTAAAAAAATCAATCAATTAATATATACAATTAAAGTTTCAAAATATTAACTTAAAATTTAAAATACTATATATCTATCCCCATCCATAATGAGCAAGCCAGAGGCGACGGCAGCAAGGAAAAACTCCCTGAGATGATATGAGGAAGAAACCTCAAGAGGAACCAGATGCAAAAGGGAACTCATCCTCATTTGGGTGACACTCTACCTTAGGGCCTTTTTACACCTGGTCACTTCATGTGTTTTCTCTGATCCGATAGCTATCTGATTTGTTAAAGCTGTTCCATTTACTGTACATTAGGCCACATAAATGCATCTCGGCGAATCGGATTTCAATCCGATCTTTCTACTCCCGCCCAAAATGCAAATATATTTTACCTCATTTCCAGGGTAATTGAAATGGAGCACACTTTGGTGCATGCGGTTGCTACAAAAAACAGCATTTACTGTTTGCTGCATTTTCGCTGCCGGCACCAGTGCATTTTAAGACCAAACGAGACACCTGGGTGAAAGATCGGAGCCAGCACTCATGGGAAAACATTTTTGTTTCTGGTGCGATGCACGACTCGTGAGTCACCTGCGAGTGACGTACTTCCGTTTTGGAGGAGTATAGCGCTGACGTATGTGGCTTGAACAACCACATTCATTTACACCTGTCCAGTTTCATCTGAAATGCGTCCCAGACCACCTCCTGAAGGGGTTTGTACCATCGGATTTATATCCGTCTCG
Source organism: Tachysurus vachellii (assembly GCF_030014155.1). Lineage (NCBI taxonomy): Eukaryota > Metazoa > Chordata > Actinopteri > Siluriformes > Bagridae > Tachysurus > Tachysurus vachellii. The sequence goes on along the minus strand of NC_083483.1, from coordinate 2,502,805 downwards.
AAAACGTTTCGGAGGGCATTTAGACCTGGTCTTTTTACCATCGGATAGATATCTGATCACAGAGAACGCACAAAGTGACCAGGTGTAAAAAGCCCCATAAATAATGTCAAAGTAAAGAATGTCATTTCTACAACAGTTTATATTTATTCACAATAGAGCTTTGTAAATAATTCTACTTAAGCAAATTGTTCATAATAAGCAAATTAGAGGCAAATTATACTGTAAGAGCTCTTAGATATAATTTTTTTATTTTAGGTTTTTTGTTGCATCACTCAATGTACATGTATCTGGCTTTGGGATTGTGCTTTAAATTGAGGTTGTTGTGTCGTAGATGAAAGTTTGAGGATACAGAGCAACACAAGTCCCATCGTCACTGAAAAAAACACAATAACACAATCAAGAGGTTAAAAGGTCAATAGGTTTGAATGAAATTTGTATCATGTGAGCTAATAAATCATTCACTTGGCATACAATTTAAATTCAGTTTAGCATAAACTTCTACATTTTGTAAATTTAATACGGTTTACAAGTGGAAAGAGCAAAAACAAAACCAACAAAAAAAACACCCATAAAATAGAAGGTAAAAGAGTGATATGTTGTTTTAATTAAATCTAGACAATCCCCGTGTGTGCACAGCAATAACCCAAGCAATCGAAATGCAGGAAGCTATACTGTAAATTTAAGGGTGCCATTATTTTTCTATGTGTTTTGTGTCTGTAAATCATGCTGCTCTGTTTTATAGGTAGAAAATCCTAAAAATTATTTTTAGCATTATGAAAATTAGAATGTCTGACTGAAAAACTACACATACAGATGTGAATTGTTATATAACCATAAAAGAAACCCTCAAAAATAAATAAAGTCATGGACAAGTGAGAAAAGTGAGAAAATAACTATATGTCACTATATGTTGGCTATTTGTTCCTGATTTTCTTGATGTCCATTTTAATGAAAGAAAAAAAGTAACAGTAAAATAATGGTTTATTTTTTATTTTTAGCAAGTTGCAGCGTCAGAGATGTGTTCAAATGACTGATACTGCCAAAACCTCCAGCTCTCATGTCATTCAGGATCTTAAAAGAAAATCAGACATGGTTTCTGAATCCATTAAAATCAACTAGATTTGTAAAGTTCGTCGCGACAAACTTTGATGTTGGCTTTGACGAGGCAAGTATTCGCAAAGGCCGGTGCTTTTTGGAGGCGAGTGGACATAAGGGTCAGTGTTACTTTTAAAGGCAAGTGGACAGAAAGATTGGGTGCCAAAACATTTGGAGGCAAGTGCAGACGAGCATTTGACGTCATCCGAATTCTCCTGAGGAAGTTCCTCTCAGTGTTTTGATATGCAAAATTTTTATTTTCACATGACATCACGTGACGTCACGTGACATCATCAGAATACACGTGAGGAAGTTCCCCTCATTGTTTTGAGTGTTTTGATATGTCACATGTCCATGTTGTAAAAAGTTTTTTGATTTTGCATATTTTGGGGGCGGGGCTGCTGGACAATCGAAAGGCCAGTCGGTACACCAATTTAAAACTGTTCAGAGTATCACCCTAAAGGAGCTGGCCAAGTTTGGTGTAGATAGTTCGAAAACATGCCGAGTTATAAACCTCCAAAGTTTATAATGGGAGTCTATTTGAAAAAAGGCCAATTTGAGACCCGGTACCGGAAGTACCGGTACTCAGATCGCTTAGAAAAGTGATAGCAACAAACTTCAGACCAGCGTCTACAACATATCCAAATTTAGTGCATGTTTCTCGAAAGCACTAGGCTGCATTACTTTTTATAAATTTTTGTCTTAAATAGAAAAACAGAATGTTGGCTTCTGCAAAGCTACATAATGATCTGTCTTTTTTCCCTCCAGAAAGCCTGTAACTGTAATGACCGTGCTGATAAATATCCAAGCACCATATTTCAATTGGTTGTAATAGTACCAAAGTTATTAAGCAAAATTGACATGTACTGTACTGTTTATACTCCATGAAATCATTTCCATATTTATGTTGACTTTGTAGCTCCTTTAGGGTGATACTCTGAACAAAGGTTTAAATTGGTGTACCGACTGGCCTTTCGGTTGTGCCACAGCCCCGCCCCCAAAATATGCAAAATCAAAAAACTTTTTACAACATGGACATGTGACATATCAAAACACTCAGAACAATGAGGGGAACTTCCTCATGGGTATTCTGATGACATCACATGCTCGTCTCTACTTGCCTCCAAATGTTTTGGCACCCTAGCGCTCCACTAGATTTCACAAGTTTTATGTCCACTTGCCTCCAAAAGTAACACTGACCCTTATGTCCACTTGCCTCCAAAAAGCACCGGCCTTTGCGAATACTTGCCTCGTCAAAGCCAACATCAAAGTTTGTTGTGACGAACTTTACAACTCTAGTTTTTTAATTTCTTTCAATTTTTTCCCTTAATAACTGATGTGTCTCAAAGATTTCTGACACTTTAGATAATAGTGTTCTAAATCTCATAGACCTTTAATGTCTGGAAATAAACACATTGAGCACATTAAAATAAAGAAAGGATGAAAGACGAGAGTGTCCTTTGTGGAAAAATAATAAGGCAATAAAAGCTCTTTAATTAACAAACAGTTGCAATTGATGGTGACTTACTGGGGTAGAAGAGGGATTTCTGGGTGGTATCAGTACTGCCACTTCTTAACATTACTCTGTCACTTATTATTTCACTATAAGACAGTGTTTTATTCCTTATTTCTTAATTCCTTTTAAACCTTTAAAACCGTGATTTATTAAAATTGATTTATCCCTGCATAGAGATCAAAGGCAAAAAGCTGCAGTCTCTTTAGCTATGCTTTCTGAGTAACCTCAGACTTACCTGTTTAGAATGATGAATGGAAGAATTAATGTAACTGCAGTGTGTGTGGAGCTGATGCTCGTCTTCCTACAGTCTCCTAAACTGCAACTAAGTTCATAGCCTCTGATTTCATTTCAGCCACTCAAATCCTATTATTTTATAATGAGTCAAAATGAAAAACGCATGTGTTGACAAAATTACAACATTCCTCATAACTGAGATCTTAGATAAATGAAAACAATGTAGAAGATGAAGAAGAGTCTTAGCAATAGAAAGATCAGTGCTATTGCAAAAAAAAAAGATGTTCTGCAAAATAATTTATGAGTTTTTAATTTAAAAACATTTTGTGGAAACAAAATTCAGCCATCAATGCAGCATTGTTCTGTATAAATAGACACTCGGCTACTTATTTGTGAGTCAGGAGGATAAATGTTTAAAAGTTCTGTGAGATTACTCATCCCAGGCTGATTAAATTTGAAGGCCATGTTGTCAATTTGTGCCTGCTGTTTAAATTGCTCAGTAATTGATGCATATTTATTCCTCTGCCACATGAGCAGTTTCAATACAAAGTTAAACTGAAAGGTGCAAATCCCATAGCAGGCAAAAGAAAATGTTTATCAAAGCTACTACAAGGACCCTAGAGGACAATCAAAAACTTACTGCCCGCATTTGCATGGATCAAACCAATTGATGGATTGAAAATAAATGACTGACTGGCCACCAGAACCCAAACCCAAACTACTGTACTACACTCAGAACCCAGTCTGAGATACCTGTACTGTAATGCCTCCAGAGCTAAACACCAACAGCTGAACTACACCCAGCATTAACTAAAGCACTGCCCTCACAGCCAAACAAATGTACTTGCCCCTGAATCCAAGATGGCGGCGCATAAGTAGCACGCAGCAGCCACTTGGGATACAATATGGTGCTATTTACATTTTTTAGCCCGACTATTCGTACATGGACACCAGAGACAGCGGTGTTCATGTATACGACCGCCAAAAATTAATACAGTACAGAAATCGTGCAACAACCAACCTGCACCATGATGTGTTGGAAAGGCTTCGTGACCTCGGCTTGTTGTGGAGACTTGGCCTCCAGTCCTTAGCTTCGACCTGATACCGGGGACCAGGAGAGGAGATGCTGAAAGCAGTGCTCAAGGAAGCGGAAGCGCAGTAAGTGGGCGGGTGTCCGGTTGAGGCTAAAAACAGACCCTACCCAGCTCTCCTGTCCATTCTACTTTCTAATGTTTGCTCCCTGGACAATAAACTAGACTACTTCTGAGAGTTTAGAAAATTGCTGCGGCTCACCTTGTTTCGTGCCAACAGAAATTCAGCTCTGTGCGGTAAGGTTCGTGGTGGTGGTGTGTGTGTTTACATCAACACGGAATGGTGCAAGAACTCTGTGCTTGTTTCTAGCTACTGTTAGATTCAGGCCATTTTATTTACCACAGGAATTCACTACGGTTTTCATTGTCGGAGTGTACATTTCCCCAAGCAATAATGCCAAAGAGGCTCTATGTGAACTCTATGGGGCTGGAACATCTTCAGGGATGCTGTAACAAATGGTGAATCCGTCAACTTGGTGGAGTACACCGTATCAGTGACATTTACATTTACAGCATTTGGCAGACGCCCTTATCCATAGCGACATACATAAGTGTTAAATCTCTATCATTGGATACATTAACGCTGGTTCACTAGGTTACATACTTAAGATACCATGAGTTTAAAACATTGTTCAAAGTTACAATGAAAAAGTTTCAAAGGTTTTTTTTTTTAATGCAAAAAATAGGGAAAGAAGTGCTAGTTGAAGTGTTTCCTGAATAAGTAGGTCTTCAACCGCCGTTTGAAAATATCCAGTGACTCAGCTGTCCGGACCTCTAGGGGAAGTTCGTTCCACCACCTTGGTGCCAGAACAGAGGAGAGTCTTGTAGTATACTTGCCTCTTACCCTGAGAGATGGTGGAACCAGTCGAGCAGTGCTGGTAGATCGGAGGGTGTGGGGTGCAGTGTGAGGAGTGATGAGGGCTTTGAGGTAAGAGGGAGCTGTTCCGTTTTTGGCTTTGTAGGCCAGCATCAGTGTTTTGAATCTGATGCGTGCAGCTACCGGAGGCCAGTGGAGGGATTGCAGCAGCGGGGTGGTGTGCGAGAACTTTGGCAGGTTGAAAACAAGCCGTGCAGCTGCATTTTGGATCATTTGCAGAGGACAAATTGCATAAATAGGTAGACCTGCCAGCAGTGTGTTGCAGTAATCCAGTCTTGAAATGACAAGAGACTGAACAAGTGACCAGCTACATTGGCATTAACGACATGACCATCTCCAAGACCATCACCATATGCTCCAACCAGAAGAAGTAGATGACTGCTAAAGTGCATGCGTTGCTGAAGACTAGAGACCTAACCTTCAGAACAGGGGACAGGACGGCCCTAAGAACAGCAAGGGCCAGACTGTCCCAAGACATCAGAGAAGCAAAGCACGTAAATGCCCAGACAATCCACAGCCACTTCCAGGACAGTGAAGACATCCGGTGCATGTGGCAGGGCATACAGATGATCACAAACTACAAGACAGCTTTAACTACCTGTGATAGTGATGCCTGCCTCCCAGATCTGATAAATGACTTCTATGCTCGGTTTAAGGTGCAGAACAATGTAGTGGCAAGCAAGACCATCCGTCCTCTCAACAATCAGGTACTTTGTCTATCCACGGCTGATGTGAGGAGAACTCTATGCAGAGTTAACCCACAGAAGGCTGCTGGACCAGACAACATTCCTGACAGGGTGCTCAGAGAATGTGCAGAACAGCTAGTGGATGTCTTTACTCACATCTTCAGCATTTCCCTGAGCAGCGCCGTTGTTACTATGTGCCACAAGAATACCACCATTGTTCCCGTCCCAAAGAAGTCTACAGTGTCCTGACTATCGTCCCGTTGCACTCACACCCATAGTTATGAAGTGCTTCGAGAAGCTCATCATGAGGCACATTAAGACCAAGCTACCACCCTCACTGGACCCCCTACAGCTTGTGTATCATCCAAACCACTCCACAGACGATGCCATTGCCACAGCCCTTCATTTAGCCCTCACCCACCTGGACAATAAAGACACTGATCATAGACTTTAGTTCAGCATTCAGCACAATCATCACTCAGCAGATGATTGAGATGCTGAGTCTGCTGGGACTGGACACCTCCCTCTGCAAATGGATCCTCAGTTAGTGCAGCTGCTCAGAATGCTCTCAATGGTCCATCTGTAAAATGTAGACAGTATGGGGGAGGGAGATGGGCTTTTCCCAGCCTTTGTAATAAGTAGAGATGCTGCTGGGCTTTCTTGGTGATGGAGCTGGTGTTGAGTGACCAGGTGAAGTTCTCCACTAGATGAACACCAAGAAATGTGGTGCTCTTGACGATCTCTACAGATGATCCGTCACTGTTCAGCGGAAAGTGGACGCTCTGTGCTCTCCTGATGTCAACATCCATCTCTTTAGTTTTATCAACATTCAGAGACAGGTTGTTGGCTCTACACCAGACAGTTAGCTGTTGGACCTTCTGTCTGTATGCTAGAACTTCACCCTTTCACTGAACACCAGCTCCATCACCAAGAAAGCCCAGCACCATCCCTACATCTTACAAATGCTGGTAAAAGAACATCTCCATCCCCCCATCCTGACTATATTTTACAGAGGGACTATTGATAGCATCCTGAGCAGCTGCATCACTGTCTGGTTTGGGAACTGCACCTCTGGTTTGGGAAGACCATGCAGCAGATACTGTAGTGAGGACAGCTGAGAAGATCATTGGAGTCTCTCTTCCCTCTATCATAGACATTTACTGTACACCACATGCTGCATCCCCAAAGCCAACAGCATTGTGGACTTCCCTCCTGCCATCTGGAAAAAGGTTGCAAATCATTTGTGCCCTTAAGACCAGACTATGTAAGAGTTTCTTTCCACAAGCCAACAGGCTCATCAATAACGGACCTGAACTGTACTGAGCACAATATACACACACGCACAATTAATCGTACGGACTGCACTGACCTACACCAAATACACACTCTTTTAATATACATTCATGTATTCATCACCACCCATATGCTCTCTTTCACATTTCAGTCAACTGCTGTTTTGCACAATACATTACAATACCTCATATAACTGCTGCTATAATACTAATGTGTTCATTCCAGTATTACTGCACATGCACTGTAGAACATACAGTATTTAAAATGTCTTTATTTATATTGTTTGTTTGCACTGTCTTTTGTCCTGCACTGTTTTTTTTTTTTTGTCTTTTGTCCTGCACTGTTTACACCAGGTTGCACAGATGCACTTTATGTATCTAGGACTACTTCCTAAGTCCTTAGCTCTGTCTTTGTTTTGTGTGGCACCCTGGTCCTGGAGAAACGTTGTCTCATTTCACTGTGAACTGCAACAGCTATGAAATGTTGAAATGACAATAAAATCTTTTTGACTTGACCCAAAATTCAACTAATGTTGAACCAAACCTACCCACTGTCCTGCAGCCAGAAACAAACACCAACTGTATTAACCATCTATATACTGTATTATTTGGACAGGGACCAGCTGCTTCAAGACAGTGAGTTATACCCTATAACTCTATACCCTATATCCTGAAAACGGCTGCAGTAGATACCTCAGACATCAGCAAATACTGACCTCTATTACTTATTCTTTCTTTCTAAACTTTGTGAATATTAATTTTTTTTTTTAATTCAATTTATTTGTTTAGTGCTTTTAACAATTCCCCATTGTCTCAAAGCAGCTTTACAGAAGTATGGAAGCAGAAGAGAGAGATATAAGAATAAATATGTAATAATAAGAATAAGAAAAAATAAGGATAAAAAAAAATTAATATATACAATTAAAGTTTAAAATTAATTTTAAAAAGATTATCTTAAAATTTATGATACTATATATCTATCCCTATCCATGCTGTATGCATTCAATTGCCTCTATATCTTACCCAGAATTATCGTGAACGTCTTGTCATCAGTCTTCAGCCTCCTTGACCACGTAACAACCTTCGGAACAGTGGAATTTGAATCATAAAAAGGTGACAAGCCGGGACCATCCAAAAGTCTTCCTTTTTTATACCACTTCTATGCTGATGACTCATCCTCTCCTTTCTACATTCAGGTTTCTGTATAGATCTGCGCATATCTGGCATCATGGATGACAGGCTGTAGTTCTCTTGAGATGCACCCCCATATAGAAGCCTTTATTATCACCACATATACATTACAGCACAGTGGAATTATTTTCTTCCCATACCCCAACTGAGGAGGTTGGGGTCAGAGTGCAGGGGCATATAAAGCTCTTGTGAGGTGTTCAGGACTTATAGGAATGTTGTCTGACCCAACAATCTTCTGAATGTTAACTCTGTATAGAGTTTTTCTCACATCAGCCATGGAAAAACAAAGATGACCTGCTACATGCTCTGGGTGATGCCGCTGTCCTGGAAGTAACCGTGGATTGTGTGGGCATGTGTGCGTTTCGTCTCTCTGATGGAGTGGAATAGTTTGGCCCTTACTGTTCTTAGAACCATCTGGTCCTCTCCTTGTAGGCGGTCTCTTTAGTGCTCTTCTTCAGTGCATGCACCTTTGCAGTCATCCATCCCCTCTGTTTGGAGCATGTGGTGATGGTCTAGGAGACAGTCACATCATCAATGCACTTGCTGATGTAGCTGGCCACTGAAGTCCAGCATTCGTAACGGATTTAAAGCAGTCTACTGCAACACACTTCTCGATAGCCTTCCATGCCATCAGACCCTTAAACATAATCTGAATACAGCTGCAATACTTGTTTCTAATCTCCCACGAGTGCTCCCAAGTTCACCCAATTACTTTGTTTCCTCCAGTGGCTTTCTGTAGCTGCCCACATGTTTCTGATTACAAATAAGGTAAAAAATGAAGTTGTCTCTTAATGCACTAGTCTGCACTGAATGTAGCATTTGCAATTTAACTTTGAAATGGTTAATTTTATACACTATTATATTACACAATTATACAGTTAAAGTTTCTTTTTGTTAAAATCTTTTAGATGTCATTTTATATTTTATGTTTCTTCTCATAGTTTTCATAGAGTCTTTATATTTATGTTCCCTTGCTTTGCATTGCTATGCACCAATTCACCAAGGCAAATGCCCTGTACATGTAAAACCCACAGTACTTGGCAATAGAGCTGATACTGATTAAATGCCAAAAATGTAAACACAAATGGACCTAACTGAGAACCCACACCTGACTACTGTAACAGACTCAGAACTCATTCATTCATTCATTCATTTTCTAGCGCTTATCCGAACTACCTCGGGTCACGGGGCGCCTGTGCCTATCTCAGGCATCATCGGGCATCAAGGCAGGATACACCCTGGACGGAGTGCCAACCCATCGCAGGGCACACACACACTCTCATTCACTCACGCAATCACACACTACGGACAATTTTCCAGAGATGCCAATCAACCTACCATGCATGTCTTTGGACCAGGGGAGGAAACCGGAGTACCCGGAGGAAACCCCCGAGGCACGGGGAGAACGTGCAAACTCCACACACACAAGGCGGAGGCGGGAATCGAACCCCCAATCCTGGAGGTGTGAGGCAAACGTGCTAAAGACTCAGAACTCAAGTCTATAAATTTCTATTAAAACGTTGGATATCATCCAGATAATATATTGTCAAGTTGTGAACATTCTCAAGTGTGCAGAGATTTAATTGTCCGACAAAAATAGTGACTCACAGCTCAGTTACTTGAAAGTCTTTAACATATAAGTGAAAATTTTTGATCACTGATTTTATTTCAAAATCTTTCCCTACTGTTAAAACTGATTTATCTAGATAGTTTCATGTACAATGATTATCTATTACAATCTGCCGTTCATCCACTGATGGTTATCTAACACAAGGACCAGGTAAGGTCCAAAATAAAAAAAAAAAAACACACACTGCTTAGTCTGCATTTAAATGCTGTAAATGTAAATGTAAATGCATTTTTAAATGCGAATCTGACTATTTCTTTTAACAAAGCAAGAAAGACAGTTTCACCAGAAACCAGCAATAGGTTATATGTTAAATAAAATAAAATAAATCATGGTCGGCCTTGAAAACTAAAGCCACTGTTTACAACATCCCAAGTTAATTACATGTTCTGAAATTGGAATAACCCGGAAGTCCAGTACACAACAATCCACCATAAAGCTGTAAATAATCACTCAGAAGGATTATTATTATCCATGTGCAGAGAGATTTTAGTGACAAATCCAAAAGTCAGTCCATTGATCAAAATAAAGCATACAAATGTCCAACAAAATCATGCATGAAATGATGCATGATTAAGAGCCTGTGGTTAGACTCTCAGAGTCTACAGATTGTCATCTGTTTGGTTCACCTCAGGTCCAATTTGTCAATATTACAAAATATAGGAATGTTCTAAAGGGGTGAATACTTAAGCAAGGCACGTTACTATGAACTAAGGACATGAATTAAAGTGTTAGGATTTAGGAGATTGCTGCCTCTGGTAGTAGGAAGGGGTTGTGTACAGAGCCAGTGACTAGCATTGCAATCGATAAATTACCTGTAGTAAGCAAACTAAGGAAATGGAGTGATTATAGATGGGAGGTTTACCATTACCTTGGAATATAATGTGATTTGATTGAGTTGTGAGTGTTCAGCAGTCCTGGAGATGGATTTTAAAGATGCAATATTATTTCCTCACTTCCTCATCCTCATATGTCTGATTAGCAGTCTATCATGCTGCTGCTGATGATACTGTAGAAACTGTTCTCAATCACAAATGAGCAGAATGTTAGACATAGTGAAACATCCCGGTGTGTACTATAAGTATAATCCCTCTTGGAAAACCTATGGACTTGAACAGAGGGGTCTGTAGGACAAAATATAGCTAAGATTGAGAGATTAATATACATAGAAACCGTTGGAAATGAAAAAAAAAAAAGCGTGCTATATATTAACAATATACTCACTGAGAAAATAATGAGTCATTCTGGTCATTTAACAGCCTTGCTGAATCAACCAGTGAACTCTGGGATCACCGGAGCTGCATTTCTACTAGCCAAAATTGCTTTTAAAAAAAAATTGAAACAGCTAATGGTCCATGACAGTGTAGAACCTTCCCATCTGGCACCTTCATCAATAATGTAAACATTCAGTTCCAGCTTCAGTCCCAGTGTCATTAATGCAGACAGAGAACATGCAGGAGTGGGCAAATGATAAATATATTAGCGTGCCCACAGGGCAAGTAAAAGATCTTGTATTCTGTCCAGTTCCATGTTTTTTTGGCTGAGAAACTATTAGTTGAAATAGTGATGAAAAAATTAGTTGAAAAACTAGCTGAAAAAAGGGCACATGGGCATTAATACCATTTGTACCCAAGAAAAGTTAGCAAGACAGTTGCAAACATTTCTGCTTTGGGGTAACAGATATTTTTTTGATTAGCTTCCTCATACTTAACTGTATAGTGACTGAGTGTGACTGCAGCTTTCTGAGGACGAGTAACATGCACTGAGGTTACAGCATTGGTGCATCACACCACAATTAAACTCTCTCTCACTCATCTTCTACCGCTTATCCGAACTACCTCAGGTCACGGGGATCTCAGGCGTCATCGGGCATCAAGGCAGGATACACCCTGGACGGAGTGCCAACCCATCGCAGGGCACACACACACACCACAATTAAACATATACACCAAATAAAAACTTTTCTTAGTTTCTGTTTTTTTTCCCCCCGACATGAAATCTGCTTGTTCGGGGTTCCAGGGCGATTTATTTTTTAGTCTGACAGCACTCTAACACTCTCTTTTTTAGTCTTATTTTTTAGGCTGACAGCACACTAACACTCTCCACCACTTCCAGAACTGACACACAGCACACACTTGAGTTACTTCACTGATAGCTCTCAATGTCAGTCACATCACTGCTGGTATTTACACATGCTGCGCTCGAGCTCATCATTATGTCCTATAACTTTGATGACAGTGAGTATGTTGTAGAGGTGAATGCTGTAGTAGCTGTCACATGGAACAGATTTACAAAATCATATGCTGTAAATCTCCAACTTACATCATTGTGCTCAGTTATTTTTTTTTGGACCATGTTTTTCTGTTATGTTGTCAGGACCTCACAGAAAATAAGAAGATTTATTAGAGGAAGAATGTTGCATTTATTGAGTGAATCTATGAATTGTAATCAGAGTTAATATCAAACGTTAGAATGCAGGCAGGTTTAAAACCGAATAATCTATAATCTGAAATCGGAAAGTTCAACGTTCAAAACCAGGAAGTAGAGTGATGCACAGAAAACAAGGCTTGTCATTGATTTACTGTTTGTGTTGTAATTCCCTTGGCAACAAGCATGGTGTAGGTCCTGTCTCTACTCCGTTCCACAATTTGTTTATTACCCTATTGCATGTACCTGCTTGATTAGTTTCCCATTTATACCCTATACCTTTCCACCAACATGACACACTGTTAGTCTCAGGTTCCCATTATTGTTACAGGATGACCTTTATTTACATTAATATATATATAACTCAGGGGGGCACGGTGGCTTAGTGGTTAGCACGTTCGCCTCAAACCTCCAGGGTTGGGGGTTCGATTCCCGCCTCCGCCTTGTGTGTGTGGAGTTTGCATGTTCTCCCCGTGCCTCGGGGGTTTCTCCGGGTACTCCGGTTTCCTCCCCCGGTCCAAAGACATGCATGGTAGGTTGATTGGCATCTCTGGAAAATTGTCCGTAGTGTGTTATTGTGTGAGTGAATGAGAGTGTGTGTGTGCCCTGTGATGGGTTGGCACGCCGTCCAGGGTGTATCCTGCCTTGATGCCCAATGACGCCTGAAATAGGCACAGGATCCCCGTGACCCGAGGTAGTTCGGATAAGCGGTAGAAAATGAATGAATGAATGAATGAGGATTTATAACTCAATAAGAAACCGTAAATAACTTTGTGATAACTATTTTGCCTAATAACCACTGGTCTAAAGAGGTTTTTTTCTAAATATTTTTGTTCAAACCTAAATAAAGAAATAAGCAAGCAAGCACATTTTACTATACCTTGTCAAAACTGTCAGGAAAGGCGAGCGGTTAGCTAAACAATCTCTAACTTCATAGACGGTTAGCTATACAATTAAATAAATAAAAATAAATAAATAAATGGGAAAACAAATATACAGAAGTCATCGATGCCTCTATTAATAACTACTGAACTAAACCCGTTTTCATTTGCCTTATACAGTAGATGGGAGTGTCAGGAGCCGATACAACAGCAAAGAACAAAACTGCCATCAGTGACAAACTGTTGTTGCATCACAAAACATGATGAAAATATGTCACCATTAATTATTTTCAGAAGCTTCTTTATTGTGCAAAAGCATTGTCTATGTAATGTGACTGTGGGAAGGTGATGGGGTTGCGAGCTAAAAATTCCCTCGTTTTCCCATAAGGAGCATTAATCTTGCTAATGCTACTGCACTTGATCCCATAACGCTTCCAGCTTTTATCCATTACTATGATGGAGAGGTGGGATAATGAGGTAGTGTTTAAACCCAAAGTCACTATTAGAGTTCTCTCTAGAACTCTTCTCTCAGGGTGGACCAAAAAAAAAAATAAAAATACAGCAGGTTCATAACTAGAAGAGGTTTAGCATGCATGACTAAAGAGGAGATGTACTGTAGAGGAATCAAGTGCTTTCCTCTCATACCTGGATAAATGTGTTCATGCTTAATGGATGGAGAAGGGAGGCTCTTCACTACCACTTACCAAGAGACAGAAAAAAGTCAAGATGGACAAAAGGCCAGAATTGTATTATTTGAGGTACAGAAAATAAAGAGTAGAAAGTGCAAAAATATACGTCAAACATTTTGACCCTATTGCATTCTGGGTAATAATGCTCTTTATCATCTTTTTATACAGCAAATGGGCCGATCTCAAAGCTATGTTCTTACTCCAGTGTTTTCAATAGGGGTCCTGCTTTCAGAGTATCTTCCATACTATAACACTGGATTTAACTCAACTCAGTGTCATAAAGGAGTTGGTCATTAGCTGATGAATCATGTGTGCTGAGAATAATAAAAAAAAGTAAACTTCTCAGTACTACACAGTTTTGTAGGCCTGTCATGTATAAAGGCAAGACAATAAAAGTAATATCCTTGTTGTTGAATACACAGTAGTGATGAATTCCAAAGTTACAACACACGAGCCAATTAAGACCAAACGCTGAACACATACTAAAGTGCACTCTTGACCTTGGATGAAATGAATAGGTTTCAGTTTGCACCTAATTGGAAATAAACTATTTGTAATTTAGGTAAATGAAAGCAACCTGAAACACGTTTTAAAATATATTTATTTTTGAAATATCACTGAAGACATTAAAAATGCAGTTACAAGTGCTTTTAATTGGGGAAAAATACAGTTTCAAACATAAGCGTTCAGAGTCAGACTTTGCTGTTGGCTTATAAAAAAAGAACTTATATTGTTACTCACATTTGACCAGTGACATTCGATGTGTTAATTCTGTTGGTTGAGACAGAAAATGTTGGACTCAAAGATCCAGAATGCAATGCAGCTATATAAAGAAGCTATGCTGACTTACTTTGGAGGTAATATAATGAAATCATTGACCAAAGTGAAAACAGAGACACATTTTAGTTGCTTCAGTAATTGTCAGTAATTGTGCTACTGTAGATGCTCTGGAAATCGTGCAGTTTGATCAACTGCTTGGACCTCGAACCTCCAACTGGTCAGTATAAATCAGATCAATCTAAGGCCCTCTAGATAATGTTTTCAAGAGTCAAGAAGCTTTTATAACAACACAGAACTAAAGACTTAAGTCTTAGCCACTAAAAGTTGAACATGTGCAATCTAGTGCAACAGTGTGAGACAAAGACAGTGCAAACAGACAATACAAAACACTACACAAAGTCAGTGTTGTAATGTAACGGAGTACAAATACTTCGTTACCGTACTTAAGTAGAAATGTCACGTATCTGTACTTTACTTCGCTATTTAAATTTATGTCAACTTTCACTTTTACTCCACTACATTTCCTAGATAAAATGTCTACTTTTACTCCGTTATTTTCCACTAAGCGTCTTCGTTACTCGTTACTACAAAATAAAATCAGAAGAAATGTGTGTGACTGCAATAAGGGAGGTTTGGTGAATCACTGCTCCTAGATTGCATTACGCTCTGCAGGCTTTATGGAGAAGCACAGGGACGCGCAGCGTGCACGCGCAGTCAGAGCTGGAGGCGTTTATCTATAACGTTAATCGGCGGAAAGTCACAAAGACGTCAACCAAAAGCAGTGAAATGTCACTATTCTTATTACCAGAATTGTAGCACAAACAAAATATTAATGCAAACAGTCCATTCAATACTAAATAAAAATAACTGCTTTTGGTTGACGTCTTTGTGACTTTCCGCCGATTAACGTTATAGATAAACGCCTCCAGCTCTGACTGCACGTGCACGCTGCGCGTCCCTGTGCTTCTCCGTAAAGCGTGCAGAGCGTAATGCAATCTATGAGCAGTGATTCACCAAACCTCCCTTATTGCAGTCACACACATTTCTTCTGATTTTATTTTGTAGTAACGAGTAACGAAGACGCTTAGTGGAAAATAACGGAGTAAAAGTATTCATTGGACACACTGTTTGTAGAGAATGCACACATACATGAACTGATCTGATTCGAGACCGGCATCATTACATCATGCATAAAATTTTGGTGTCCACTTTTGCCATTTAATAATCCCATAACTTTTGGATTACTATGTAGTCATATAATATATAATATAAAACTCTTCTTGTTTTAAATTCTCACTGAGGGATAAAACCCCCTAAAGATGAGACCCTAGAACCGCCCCTGATCTTATGTCTACAGAAAATCACTGAAATTTTACTTTTTACTTTTACTTCAAATACTTAAGTACATTAAATATCAGAAAATGACTTTTGTTACTTAAGTACAGTAAATATCAGATACTTTAAGACTTTTACTTGAGTAATATTCTAAAAGGTAACTTTCACTTCTAACAAAGTCTTTTTCTAGTACGATACTTGTACTTTTACTCAAGTATTGCTTTCTAGTACTTTATACAACACTGCACAAAGTACACAAACCAGTGTGCATACTGTATATTATAACGTGTATTGTGCAACTAGAGAAATTCTAAACATATACAAACTTATGTAGTAGCAACAGTTAGTTAGCAAAACAGCAATGTAGTGAGTTATTGAATTGTTGTGTTGATTTGTTCAAGAAAATGCCAGACAGATTCCACAGTCCAGTGCTAAAAAGGAGCAATTACTGTCCAAGAATTTTCACCAAGCTTGAAAAACATATACTACGTATATTGCCAAAGATATGTGTGCATCTTTCCCAAACTACTGGCACAAATCTGAAAGCACATAATTCTATAGGATGTGTATGCTGTAGAATTACAATTTCCCTTTAGTGTAACTAAGAGGCCCAAAAAATGTTCCAGCATGACAATGACCCCTGTGCACAAAACAAGGTCCATGTTTTGCCATGGTTGGGGTAAAAAAACTTGAGTGTCCTGCACAGAGCCCTGACCCCAGCTCACTGAACACCTTTGTCAGAAAAGACAGGAACACATTTTGGATTGACAACCAAGGCATCACGGGACCCATTCAAAACTGTGAAATTTAAGAACAGCCAAACCACCTACTGGCTTGTATTTAAGAGGTGGGAAAAAGCTCCAAAAGCTCAAGATCCAAGGGACACTGGAACTTTTATAAGATCGATACCTGTTAAAGTTTCTAAAGGGCAGTTATAAATATAGAAATTCTACAAGGAAAGTATGTTGGCATTCTTTTTAATATATACTGTACAACATGGTGTTTGTTTTGTGAGGGCTTACACTGTGATCTAAAAGACTCATACTGTGTTCTCATATACTGTAAGTACATTTAATCAAGCCTGCATTCAGTACAGACAAAGGAAATCACCCTGAAAGAATTAAACCAATAGGATTGTTTGTAATACTGTAGCTGTAATTTAATGCCAATGATGCTATTGTTTATGCCAAATGACTATATATATATATATATATATATATATATATATATATATATATATATATATATATATATGTATATATATAAAATCAACTTACAGCAGCATTTTCTCGCTCCTCCTGTTACTACAGCCCGGGTGCTGGATGGTGGCACTTTAGCAGCCCCTGTGTTGTGGATATCTGGCAAGCACATGGCTGTAGAAACACGCCAAGAAGCCGGTGGCCCAATCAGAGCAGCAGTACATCCTCATCACCCTCCAGGAGAAGAGGAGAAAGCAGTATGTGACACTGTGCTCCTGAAGATGTAAGGGAGTCAGACGCACGTGAACTAATATGCATTTCTCAGCCATTGGACACAGAAGACGACGCTCCATAAATGTTCTGCGCCCCACTAGCATTCTGGGTCTCGCCACGACACTGCTAGGAGCACCACACCACAACGAGCATGCCTGCACTCAGATAAATATCATTCTCTTTCTGCTTGCATCTTAAAATTCCACACTTAAGTGCAGTTTTATTGACAGTGCAATAGGTGAAGCAGTCTTTAAGTTCACGATATCTGATCTCTGGTTTGTTTGTGTTCAGCCCCTCGCAGCCAAAGTTTATGTGCGTGTGTGCGTGCGTGTGTGTGTGTGTGTGTGTGTGTGTGTGTGTGTGTGTGTGTGTGTGTGTGTGTTTGTAACAGATGTGCTGGAGAAAATCCACAGAGAATAAAGCTACATTACAAATGCAAAAACTTTCCATCATCTTTTTATCTTGAGAATATGAAATACAGGTGAACATCTGTTGCACATGATCACAAAGTGAATCAAAGAAACAGCTAAAGCCCAAGAGATTAAACATGAAAAATCAGCTCCTTTTTCTAATAATTCTTCTTTTCTCTTTTTCTTCATATCTACTTATAGTCCTTATTAAGTCTTCAGATGGCAATGTTCCAAATGAATGTCAGAAACACAAACAACAGCAGAAGAGCAAGGACAGTTTTTTAGTAAACTACTAAATACAGATGAACAGACCTGAATCCAGACCTGAAAGACCTGAAAAATCCCTTTTAATATCAACAATAACATGTCACCTGAAAAGAAAAGCCACCTGAACACACAAGATGCAAGTTTCAGAAAAGAACTTTATGACTGACGACATCTTTGCATTTCCTTTTATTTTTCTATAAGCACCGTGTCTGTGTAATGGTTTGTAGTAATAGGCAACAATCCAGCTTGTAACCAGATGAGACTTGATGGAGAGAAAGAGGTGTGTTTAATTACACATCACACACTTTCTGCTGTCAGGCCAGAACCATCTGCTACATCAGCTGCCCTGACATCCTCAAACACCCTCAGATTTTACATTGTGCACCCTCCACCTTAATGACAAGGTGCCTCCATATATCACAATTTACTCATTTTTACATGTTAGTTTCTATAGTAACAGCTCATGCACAGAAACTTGAATGGCAGATATAATGACTAATAATAATACATAAATTACAATTGTGCTATTGATGTTTAGTAACGTTTACGTATTTAGTATTTATAGGTGTCTCCTTTTTACAGGCTTTGAAAAAAGGAAGGGAAATATGAAAGATGGGGACTGTTACACCTTCCTACTTCTAATCATTCAATTTTTCTAAGCTTTATACAGTACACATCTTACGTTTATATTGCGGTCCGATCAGCTTTGCTGCTTCTGGATTTGTAGACATGGAAGAGCTCTGTTCTTCA
The DNA here is from genome assembly GCF_030014155.1 of Tachysurus vachellii. NCBI lineage: Eukaryota > Metazoa > Chordata > Actinopteri > Siluriformes > Bagridae > Tachysurus > Tachysurus vachellii. The sequence continues at coordinate 2,484,185 of NC_083483.1, read as the reverse complement.
TGAAGAGACACGGAGTGGATTAACATGCAGGACCACTGATTTCTAGTCATCCAGCCAACAGAGGGAAGAAACACAGGCTGTCAGCACACACTTGGGCCATTGATCAGGCTTCTGCTCAAGCTCTAATGGATCCACTCTTGAGATCTGACTGCCACCGAGCAAGATTTAGTGCAACTCAGAGCTACACTACCAATTATAATGAATGAGGAAGCCTCCATTAGAGAAGCGTGTTCTCAATGTGGGGTTCAAAAAAGAGGTATGCACAGGGGATCTGCTATTTTATTATGTTGTTAGATTGGCGGAAACAACACCCACCATAATGAAACGTATACTTACTGTATACCCGAATTTTAGTACAGAGTTCATATTGTTATTAGCCTTTTGGCTGGATATTTAGGTTTAATCCAAACCTTGTAAATAATGTCAACTTGAATGTAATGCAAATTTGAACAAAACCATAAAGGAATAAAAAAAGGTTTTAAAACTATAATTTAAAGCTATAAGTCAAGAAACCGGGGGGCACGGTGGCTTAGTAGTTAGCACGTTCGCCTCACACCTCCAGGGTTGGGGGTTCGATTCCCGCCTCCACCTTGTGTGTGTGGAGTTTGCATGTTCTCCCCGTGCCTCGGGGGTTTCCTCCGGGTACTCCGGTTTCCTCCCCGGTCCTAAGACCTGCATGGTAGGTTGATTGGCATCTCTGGAAAACTGTCCCTAGTGTGTGATTGCGTGAGGGAATGAGAGTGTGTGTGTGCCCTGCGATGGGTTGGCACTCCGTCCAGGGTGTATCCTGCCTTGATGCCCGATGACGCCTGAGATAGGCACAGGCTCCCCGTGACCCGAGGTAGTTCGGATAAGCGGTAGAAGATGAGAGAGTGAGTGAGTGAGTTTGAACTAACCTTAACAAAAAAGACGCTGGGTTGAAGGTTACTTTCAAATAAAATGTTCAATGTCTAATCGAGTCCTCTTCGTATTCATGACATCAAAATTTTAACTTGCCGGATGCAGCAAACCAAAAATGCGTCTGAATTTCCTGTGTGTCGGATTTCGCAAGTCGGCGGTTATGACGCGTATTTTGAGCGACAAAAAAATTTTAATATTACAAGAGCATCATAATCTTAGAATTTAATTTTTTAAAAAACTAACTACTCACTCACTCTCACTCATCTTCTACCGCTTATCCGAACTACCTCGGGTCACGGGGAGCCTGTGCCTATCTCAGGCGGCATCGGGCATCAAGGCAGGATACACCCTGGACGGAGTGCCAACCCATCACAGGGCACACACACACACACACTCTCATAATCACAAACTACGGGCAATTTTCCAGAGATGCCAACCAACCTACCATGCATGTCTTTGGACTGGGGGAGGAAACCGGAGTACCCCCCGAGGCACGGGGAGAACATGCAAACTCCACACACACAAGGTGGAGGCGGGAATCGAACCCTGACCCTGGAGGTGTCTTAAATAAATTAAATATTTATTTTCCAAATCTACAGGGAGCCGAAGCAGAGGGATGATAGAGCCACTTGCGGCTCCGGGTTGCCGACCCCTGATGTAGGTACATGCAGTGTTAAGTGGTGTACAGGGTCTTCAGCATAATCCTGAAAGCATCTTTATAAAATTTAAGGAAAAACTATTGAATTGTGGTTAAAATTAAATTTGATCAGATTTGTGTAAGCTTTTGATGATAGATTTAAAAAAAGTGCAAATGAACTCATTATGAAATCATTGTGAAGCTAATAGAATAACATGATGTCATTGTGGATCTGTACAATTTTGCTTGAAATCAAAGCATCTAATGACATCATTTAAATGTTAGCTGACCAAAGCAGAGCCAGTGTGCAGGATTATTTTGAGCGAACTGCACAATGGCAGCGTTTTCGTGCTGACGCAGAGGACGTTTTTTTTTCACACTCCCTCCTTACTACTTATTCTAACTTTAATTGCAGATCTGTTCAGGGAAATTTCCTGAGGGGATTTTGATTGTCTAATGTAGTCATCTCTATGCAGAGTCACAGTAAAGGGTGTCTCGTCAGACCCTGCAGGGTTTAGCAGTCATTCTAGCTTAAAGGTCACAGTGTAAATGTGAGTACACAGATATCACCTGGTGTTTCCTGTTGTATCAGGAAACCTTTTATTATGTCTCAGCCACTAGGTGGTGGAGGGATTATGTTCTCATGTTGTCTGACCATTCGCTCAACAGGACAGATAAACAGATTCAGTTTCTGAATCAAACTATACAGTTGTTGCTACAGAGGCATCCAACAAGATCACATCTGATTTATAAATACAAGCTCATTAGCATATTTATGCATAATTCATTGTGTTTTGCTATTGAATGAATGTTCTATGAGTTCGTTTACTAATTGACAATGCAACAGTAATCCAGTCAGATATGAGGTGTAATAAAGGGAGGTGTAATAAAGGGAGGTGTAATAAAGGGAGGTGTAATAAAGGGAGGTGTAAAGCAACCATTAGCGCTGCCATTGGAGATTATTGTCGGTTTGGTAGGAACAGGTGGAGAGATGAGAGTGATGAGTGATGAGTGAGAGAGATGAGTGAGAGAGATGAGTGAGAGTGATGAGTGAGAGTGATGAGTGAGAGTGATGAGTGAGAGTGATGAGTGAGAGAGATGAGTGAGAGTGATGAGTGAGAGTGATGATTGAGAGAGATGAGTGAGAGTGATGAGTGAGAGTGATGAGTGAGAGAGGAGTGAGAGTGATGAGTGAGAGTGATGAGTGAGAGTGATGAGTGAGAGAGGAGTGAGAGTGATAAGTGAGAGTGATGAGTGAGAGTGATGAGTGAGAGTGATGAGTGAGAGAGATGAGTGAGAGTGATGAGTGAGAGTGATGAGTGAGAGAGATGAGTGAGAGTGATGAGTGAGAGTGATGAGTGAGAGTGATGAGTGAGTGTGATGAGTGAGAGAGATGAGTGAGAGTGATGAGTGAGAGTGATGAGTGAGTGTGATGAGTGAGAGAGATGAGTGAGAGTGATGAGTGAGAGTGATGAGTGAGAGAGATGAGTGAGAGTGATGAGTGAGAGTGATGAGTGATGAGTGAGAGTGATGAGTGAGTGTGATGAGTGAGAGAGATGAGTGAGTGTGATGAGTGAGAGAGATGAGTGAGAGAGATGAGTGAGAGAGATGAGTGAGAGTGATGAGTGAGAGTGATGAGTGAGAGTGATGAGTGAGAGTGATGAGTGAGAGAGGAGTGAGAGTGATGAGTGAGAGTGATGAGTGAGAGTGATGAGTGAGAGTGATGAGTGAGAGTGATGAGTGAGAGTGATGAGTGAGAGTGATGAGTGAGAGAGATGAGTGAGAGTGATGAGTGAGAGTGATGAGTGAGAGTGATGAGTGAGAGTGATGAGTGAGAGAGATGAGTGAGAGTGATGAGTGAGAGAGATGAGTGAGAGTGATGAGTGAGAGTGATGAGTGAGAGTGATGAGTGAGAGTGATGAGTGAGAGAGATGAGTGAGAGTGATGAGTGAGAGATGAGTGAGAGTGATGAGTGAGAGAGATGAGTGAGAGTGATGAGTGAGAGTGATGAGTGAGAGAGATGAGTGAGAGTGATGAGTGAGAGTGATGAGTGAGAGTGATGAGTGAGAGTGATGAGTGAGAGTGATGAGTGAGAGTGATGAGTGAGAGTGATGAGTGAGAGTGATGAGTGAGAGAGATGAGTGAGAGTGATGAGTGAGAGTGATGAGTGAGAGAGATGAGTGAGAGTGATGA
>NC_083483.1:2452955-2477955 GCF_030014155.1 Tachysurus vachellii | reverse complement strand
TCACACACTAGGGACAATTTTCCAGAGATGCCAATCAACCTACCATGCATGTCTTTGGACCGGGGGAGGAAACCGGAGTACCCGGAGGAAACCCCCGAGGCACGGGGAGAACATGCAAACTCCACACACACAAGGCGGAGGCGGGAATCGAACCCCCAACCCTGAAGGTGTGAGGCGAACGTGCTAACCACTAAGCCACCGTGTAAACATATTACACAAAATATTTACTGTGACTTTGTCCTCGATGTTCGTTTATATTGCTGTCCGTTTGCAGGTTCAAGGATGAAAAAAGAAAGGCTGAGACCAAAAAAAAAAAAAAAAGCCCTTTGTTTCTTAGAAACAAATAAATATAACCGATGTGTTTCTCGTCTAGGAAAAGCAAATGAAGTCAAACCACACAGTTTGAAAAGAAGTGACAGTCACGTCACTGTTAAACTTTCCGTTCTCCGTTCTGGGCGGTTAATGTGGTATAAGAGAAAGAAAACATTTTGGAACATGACGCTATAAGGAAATAATATATTTCCAGGTGGTATCAGTAGCATAGCTTGATTATGTCTGCATGATAACAGCGTGACAGTGTGTGGGATTCATTACATACTCCATGGGAAAAGACCAGATAAAGAATATCAGAATATAGATATCGGGATATCAAATAAAATATGAAATAATTGCTTTTAGACACTTATTTTATTCTCATTATAGACACATTGGTCTGTTATTATTGAACTAAGAAACAGACACCTCAAATGTTTCCAACCTAAAAATGTGTAATGAGGTGTGGGGTTTACAACACACACACACACACACACACACACACACACACACACACACACACACACACAAATCAGCAAACTAATGAAATAAATGATGTTGAGAATAAGGTTAATTAACTAGATGGCTCTTTCATTAGAAAGCCCCACTGCTGCTGCTCTCCGGTTTGTGAAAGAAATTACACAAATTGAGTCAATTATAGAAAAATGAGCACAAACATGAACATTACACTATCAATATTTGCTTGTTATTATGCGAGCTGTTTGTATAAGGTGAATGATTTTAAACACGATATTCCACATTATTAAATTTACATTAACTATCAGCAGGGACGGTTCTAGACCTTTTTTAGGGTGGCTTCAACCCCCCTGTATGTGATCTCAGCCACACTAAAACTAAAAGTATTTTCAAAAATAAAAAATAAAAATTATGTTAAAACGCAGAACATGTCATCAGTTTGATCCAAGGGCAAATTTTTTTACTTTGCTTTTGCGTTGTAGTCTTTCAAAAGTGCGTCATCAGCTGTCTGCTTAATTTGAACGGAGAAGCACAGAGTCAGTCAGAGCTGGAGGCGTTTATCTATAACTTTAATGTCACTATTCTTATTACCAGAGTTTTAGCACAAACAAAATATTAATGCAAACAATCCATTTAATACTAAATAAAAATAACATTTATTGATTTGGTCTTTGTCTTGTGTATATTTTTTTTATTAATGACTGCATTCATTGGACACACTGTTTGTAGAGAATGCACACATACATGAACTGATCTGATACAAGACTGGCATCATTACATCATGCATAAATTTTTTTTTGCCATTTTAAATAATACCATAACTTTTGGCTTACTATGTAGTCATATAATATATAATATAAAACTCTTCTTGTTTTAAATTCTCACTGAGGGCTAAAACCCCCAAAGATGAGACCCTAGAACCGCCCCTGGCTATCAGTGACTTTAGGCTTCATGTATGTGTGTGATGACACAGCAGTATTTACTGAAATTCGTACATCATACACCACTACAACATTACGCTACAAGAGTTAAACATAGTAATTGACTCTTTGCAGTGTCACAAGCAGCTAAATTATTTCTTTATTCGTGAACATAATTCTTAACACAATAATCTGTTAGATATTTTTGTTTGTCGTTTCATTCCCGCACTACACTGACTACTCTCTCGTACATTTTTGCGAGATTTGTGGAAAAAAAACAAAAACCTTCTTGCTTTTGTAATTTTGTTCACAGCCAATAAGTTCTGCTGAAGATAAATGTTCCGAGGTTATAAAAATTCATAAACACGACGGTGTGTGCGTTTGGATATTCTCATAAAACAGTGTTAAAATAATTTGTGCATCCTGTCCTAATAACATTTACCCACAGCCAGACATCTGGGGTTTAATAATTCTGTCCAAACAAATAAGTTGTACTGATTCATTAAAAAAAAAAAAAAAAAAAGGCTTGCGACTCCACAGATGGGTTTCAGATTGGGAAAAGAGAGGATGGTGGATTGTTGGCTCGTTATTCGTGTGGAAAGACAAGCGAGTTAATGTGCAGATTCACGGGTTTGTGTGGTGCTGTGAAAAAATAAAAATAAAAATAAAAAAGACAAAAAGCAGTTACTGTTAGCCCTAAGTTGTACTATAACAGTTCACACAAAGACTTTTATTTCCTTTCTACCACAGCAAACTGCCAACAATTACAATGTTCTATTGATTAACAAACACATCACAATTTTTTAGCTGTTTGTAGTTACACTGAATGCTTTGGAAGGTTCACTGGTTAGTTTCAGAAACCTATATAATGTGATGATTACCTGTGAGACCATGTGAACACAGACGTTATTAATGATGATCAGAGTGTGATTCATTTTCTCTTAAAGGTGGGGTCTCCGATATTTTAAAAATGCTTCAGTAAACTGCGTTGGGCCGCCAAACAAAACAAAAATCAAAACAAACGTGTAGCCAATGAGCAGTAAGGGGCGGGTCTTGTCAATATGGGCGGAGAGAGTGTTCAGTGATCTCAGGAGTTTCCCGAGTCAATAACTCCTGAGCTAAACGCTGTTACTACACAAAACACGGTTGTAGCTGCGTCTCTACATTACTACGATAGAAAAGAGGTGTTATTTGTGTAGTAACAGCGTTTAGCTCAGGAGTTATTGACTCAGGAAACTCCAATCTGTGAATATGTGACCAACTTCCTGCTCCTTCAGTTCTCTCCAGCGCTGGAAAGCTGATCCTATATTAACACGTCCTACTTCTTACCTTATCGTAAGTCTTTCTTCACTTTCTTTCTTTGTTTTTATCCTCCATGTCAATGTTAAAACCGCTTTCTGCTAATGTCACACATGTGCACTGAATACTCTCTCCGCCCACATTGACAAGACACGCCCCTTTCTGCTCATTGGCTACACGTTTGTTTTGATTTTTGTTTTGTTTGGTGGCCCAAGATCCTGTGGGTTCCTGTGCTTCCATGTCTACAGCTTTGTTCAGGATTTCACCATAAATCAATTCATTGTTATTTTTACAGCACTGAAGTTACGAGAACAGGGACACAGTAATATTTTCCTTCATTCTACAAAAGAAAACTACTTTCTTCCATCTCCTTTTGTGTAAATAAGAGAAAGGTGAGAGAGCAGAACAGAGAGAAAGAAAATCCTTTAATAGAAGGTGTGAGGAGAAGCACCATATTTCATTAAAAACATATGGGGTGTACAGCTGACAGATACAGAGAGACTAAGGATCCTTATTTAATGAAAGCTGTGTTTATTAGACACCCTGTATGGGGCTATTTAACAGAAAAAAGAGCACTAAGTGAGAGAGGCAAGAAAGATGTAGGGAAATGGGAAGAAGACAAGCATGTCTAAATAAATATGATAATGGAGAGTGACACAGAAAGAAGACAAACACAGACCCTGTGGTAGAATTAAAGGCTGTAGACTTCAGTGTTGGGATGAAAAAAAAACTAACAGCTTTAGGAATATGAAACACAAAGGATGACAGAAAGATAACGTCATTTTGTCGCAATAAAGCTCTGTGCTTCCATTATTACACACATAAATCCACACACACACAAATACACACACACACACACAATCCTTGTGAGATGCCATTGACATTATTATTAATTCAACTTCCAAATCTACCCCCAGCTTCACCCTCCATATAACCAAAAAAAAAACTCTTCAGCTATTTTATTATTATTATTATTATTATTATTATTATTATTATTATTAGATTTTACAAAAGCAGTTTTGTATTGGGGACCATCCCAAATGTCCACACAAGGTCATAACGTTCAGAAATCCCTATGCTGATTCTGGGTACATGAGTGAGTTTACAGTTCTTTTGACTAAATCTCTAATCTAACCATCTTCAGTTAATAAAGTGATGTGAGGACATGATGATAACAATGGTGTATTAATAATAGTTTGGGAATTTGATGAAGCTAAACTGAACAGCTCTTTAGACCACATGCTAATAGGACACGATCGAAGGAGCTGGTAATTGGCTCTCACTTTCAAGATCTCTCTCCTTCACACAATCAATACCAGGACGTCCAATTAAGTACCTCTTTCCCAAGGAGCTGCTGTCACTCACTCCAAACAAGGCTGTGTTGCTTGCTGTTGGATCAGTTTGAGAGTCGTACTGCCCTAATTACCTGTGGGTCAAAATAAAACAAAAAAAAAACCCAGAACAGAAAGATGGCTAATAAATGCTCGACCATTAGAGCTTTTATCTTTGCTCTGATCTCTGAAACAATTTAGGAACCACTGAAAGAAATCTTATCAGAAAAGGCATAACTTTATTTTAGTTCATTTTTTTTCTGCATTGCCTTTTACCAACTCTCTGATTTAAAATGAAAGTCTCTCATATAGATGCAATTAACAGATTCTAATTATATCAATGGGGGGCACGGTGGCTTAGTGGTTAGCACGTTTGCCTCACACCTCCAGGGTTGGGGGTTCGATTCCCGCCTCCGCCTTGTGTGTGTGGAGTTTGCATGTTCTCCCCGTGCCTTGGGGGTTTCCTCCGGGTACTCCGGTTTCCTCCCCCGATCCAAAGACATGCATGGTAGGTTGATTGGCATCTCTGGAAAATTGTCCGTAGTGTGTGATTGCGTGAGTGAATGAGAGTGTGTGTGTGCGCCCTGCGATGGGTTGGCACTCCGTCCAGGGTGTATCCTGCCTTGATGCCCGATGATGCCTGAGATAGGCACAGGGTCCCAGTGACCCGAGGTAGTTCGGATAAGCGGTAGAAAATGAGTGAGTGAGTGAGAGAGTGAGAATAATTATATCAAGGTAATTTTTTTTTACAGGAGAAGCTAAATGCTCCTAGTGCCGTTTTAACCAACGGCCTGACAATTCATACGGCAATCACAGAGAAAATGATAGGAAAATTTTGTTTATTAGGTGTAAACGAAAGCAACACACTCTTAATCAGACCAAGAGCGAGATGCCGTAGACTAGCATCCTGATGTCAGCTTGTAAATACACATACAGTAATGTCTTGCAGTACACATAACATCACCTCTCAGGGATGAGGCAGACAAAGTAGATAATAAATATAAGAATAAACTGCAAGGTAAGTTTACAGTATAGGGTAAGTGTAAATCCTTTAATGTTGGACCAAACGATGGAGCACACAAGATGATGGTTTCTAAAACAGACTGAGAACACTGACAAGTGGAGTCTGGGTCAGATATCAAACCTGGCTGCTCTAAGAGTGGTGAATGAAACAACACGGGACGTCTACATTGTAGCATGTTGCGCTATAGCAGGATGGGTGAACAATCTGCAAGCAAGTTTATGTACAGTAAAGTAAGGCAGAGGGACGGGGGGTAAACCTGGGATCCTGAGCTAAGAGTCACTGATAAGAGCCTTCTTCAGTGCCTGGAATTGTTCAAGTTTGTTAACAAATCTATGAAAGTAGCTCACCAGTCCCAGAAAGGCACATACCTGGTACTCGGTTGTTGGCTGAGGGGTTTTCAACACAGCCTCCAACTTTCTGTCCTGTGGCTTAAGAAGTCCCCAGCTGATCTGGTATCGCAGGGACTTTTAGCACTATATCCATTAGTCGTTGGAAGGTTGCGGGGCCCCATACTGCCCCATACAGGAGAACCCGGTACTAGTGATGTTGAAGACAGGCAGGTCCAGGATGGATAAGAACCTCTCCCTTGTCTCTCCATCTGGTTGTCGATTAAGGGGAGTGGTAGCTGTGATGTAAAAGGCCTTGGATGTGATGATGTCCTTTAGTATCCCAACCCATCTAAACAGGAGCATTCTTTAGCAATGTTGAGGGAGGTGGCCTTTGGAAGAGGGACCGCCTCGGGGTACCTGGTGGTGTAATCTACAACCACAAGGACATGCTTTTGAACCAGTGGCCTGACAAGATCCATGCCTACCCACTCGATCGGGACCTTGGTAGTTCCAATTGGTTTGCTGTTGCCTTCCCAGCTTCACCCACAGCCCTGATGCTGGACGCTGTCCCCGGTTACTCTAATGGTACTTTTTCTTCAACACTGTCACAGGACTTTACAATCAGCGTCTATGTGAAGCCTGTCACTACAACGTTAATTAGATATGGGGATTTAGTGTTATTTGTCGCACAGGGTGAGACAAAACAATGCTGAACTACATGTAAGAACATCACAAGGTGATTTATTTTCAAAAGAGATTACATTTGATTGACTGGGTAGGAGACACAGGATTAAGAATGGGAAGATGCTAGGGATGGTCAAGCTGAGTGTGTGATAAGTTGTGCTCTAAAAGATCTCCTATAGTGAAGGACAAACCCAATAGCCATATATGACCAATCAGATGTTCTGTTTCCAATGCCTAGTGATGGGCATCAGTGTTCAGACTCATTTAGCATTATTATTCATTACCACCACACCTCAAATAACCCAATTGGTCTAGATGTTTTGACAAGCTTCTGAAAAGATTTTGTCTAAATAGTAATGATGTACACTCACCGGCCACTTTATTAGGTTTCTAATTAGATTTAATTAATTAAATTTCTAATCAGCCAATCACATGGCAGCAACTCAATGAATTTAGGCATGTAGACATGGTCAAGACGATCTGCTGCAGTTCAACCCGAGCGTCAGAATGGGGAAGAAAGGTGATTTAAGTGACTTTGAACGTGGCATGGTTGTTGGTGCCAGACGGGCTGGTCTGAGTATTTCAGAAACTGCTGATCTACTGGGATTTTCACGCACAACCATCTCTAGGGTTTACAGAGAATGGTCTGAAAAAGAGAAAATATCCAGTGAGGGCAGTTCTGTGGGCGCAAATGCCTTGCCAGGGGTCAGAGGAGAATGGCCAGACTGGTTCGAGCTGATAGAAAGGCAACAGTAACTCAAATAACCACTCGTTACAACCGAGATATGTAGAAGAGCATCTCTGAACACGCAACACGTTGAACCTTGAGGCGGATGGGCTACAGCAGCAGAAGACCACACCGGTACTAGTAAGGTGTACCTAATAAAGTGGACAGTGTGTGTATGTAATGCACTAGAATGTATCTAGGTCTCAATGCACTAGAATGGATCTACTGTAAGTGTCATACGGAAATCTGTCTTTATGCATTGAATATGTTCTTTAGCTTCTGTTTCTAATCAATAATTTCACAGATAATAATAATGATGAATAAACCCTTGTTTAAGTTTAAGGAAAAAATTCTTATATTTAAGGAAGAAATAAATTATTTTAAGTAATAAAGGAGAGAGATTATGAGATTACTGGAGCAGTCAAGCTTTAGAATAATATTGTATTTCCCCATACAGTACTCTCCTAATTCATTTTCTTAACCACTTCTAGAGGACTGGTAAAAAAAAGAGCATATTAAACTTCATTAATCATAAGTTAAAATGGAACCAGGTTTATGATAGGACTAATAGTTCTTATTCATACCTGCAAACTCACAAGAGGTGAAAAAGGTGACAAGGTTCGAAATAAACCCTAACCCCCCGTCCCCGGAAGAAAAATTGAGAACTTAAAATGAAGCAGTCTGACAAGAACATAAAGGGAAAAGACAACATTTGCTTCAAGTGAAAAAAAGCACTTTTATTAATCCTATTTTTACCAAAATTTCTTGGAAATAATTTTTCTCTGTACAATTTGAATGCCTTGGAAACTTAATAAATTGATGAACACAAATATTGCTATTTCTTTTGTTTTTTGGCCGCCACAAGCCTTTCAAGTGCCCGTTTTCGTTGTTTAGCGATGTGTCTCTTTATTGCTTTTTGTTTGTCCTCTGCGGCTTGAAGTGAGGGACGAAATAGGTGATTGCCTTATCTTGCTTCTGAATGCTGATTGGTCAAAAGACGGGAGGATGATTGAGACGTGAGGCGTCATCTGCTTACCTGTACTAGTGCTTCACACTCCAGTCCAGTTGGTGGCGGTGAATGCACCAAAAGTTGGTTTGCCATCCGCCATAAAAAGTCATTAAAAGTAGAGACACGAGGCATCAGCTTGATAGATGGTTTACTACGCTGCGTCCAAAACCGCCGCCTAAGCACTACTTCGCCTAATTATTGGATGGAGGTAAGCGGTGTTGGAGGCAGCTGAAAAAACTCTTCGGGTTCTACACGATTCACACAAATGACATATTTTGATTAAAAACGGCGAATTTCGCCGAAAAGCGACTAGTTTGCAGGTATGTTATTTCAGAAATCATCTACTAGGACAAAATTTAATTCAGGTCTCAGAGCTAAAAGGTTTGGAACCTCTGCCGTAATTTTTACTTTTTTTTTTTATACTATACTGCATTCACCACAAGCCCACAACTAACTATGTTGAGGGATGTCATACTCAAAATACACAGTCAAATAGACAAATTGTTGTTAACAGCGATAAATCTACTTCAGGTACCACAGTGAACATTATTTGCCTCCATGTGAGAATGATCTAAATTGTAAATCTTCACAAATTTGTAAAGTCTATACAAGTTACATACTTTTAGGCTATTAAAGAGGTTTCAATTCCTTATTATCTCAATATGTTCGAACACAAGTCAGCCTTCTAATCACTCCATCACAGACCATCCAGGCCTTTCTCTCTCTTCTTTAATCTCACTGTTCTCTTCACTTCTACTTCTAGCTTCCTGAATGAAGTGTGTGCCAGTTTAACCTGAGGGCTTGTTCTCCTAATTAACTAAACGAGAGAGATACACCAGCAGATGGTTGATGAAAGATGGTAATTATGTTTCCTGAATGTCTCCATCAGAGCTGGCCTGCAGGTTGACAGCAGCGTGAGTCTCGGATTAAAATTGTAATATGCAAGAATTAGGTACACTTACTGTTCCAACAATGGAGCAACGATTCAAAAGTCCTCCAGCCTGCTCTTAAAAAAATACAGGAAACCTATTCTCCATTCATGCACAATGAGTAAAAGTAAGTGTGACCCCCAGTAATCTTGCTCTTTGACACTCTATTAATATTTACATTCTCCCTATTCCTGGGAGTGACGATCGCAGAGCAGGAAGAAGCAAGGACGTGAGAATAAAGGACACGGAAGTGAAAAAGGTATCAAACATAAAATGTAAATAATGTATAAGATACTGTATATGTGAGGAATGTGATAATGGAAAGAAACATAATGAAAAATGAGGATAAACTCAGGAATGATTTTGGACCATTTGTCAAATTAAATAGAAAGAGGACGCTTATAGCAGCAAAATGTAAAGGGACTTCCGTCAACTAAACATCTCAACAAATTTGATGCAGAAAGCACAAAGCTTTAACTGTGGTGAAAAACTGCCAAGCAGAGTTCACACTCCATCACCTCCGCTTTTTCCCTGGGAGTTTTATGTTCCTTTAAATTCAAGGAAACAGATGCTATTTCTGCAACCACAGCCAAAGCAATGAAACGCTCATATCCACGGTGGTCAAGGCTTTTCGGTGTGGTATAATACTACACTGTGCCTTGCTTCTGGCGTGTCACATTACTACACATTATGGCCGGTTATGAAGGTGCTGCCAAGAGAGATCAAACATATGAGACACTGATTAAATTCTCAAAGAAATAGAGTTGACATGCCACACCTGGAAATGCTAACCATATCACAATTTCATATTTTCTTATCACAGGTTACCGAAAAAAATCGATTAGGTGGTCTTTCAGTACAATAACTGGAGCAGTTAATTGCCTGCCTTTTTCTAGATCCCTTGCCATTCGCCAATCAATACCAGGCCACCCGATTAAGCACAGACCGTTTCCTCGTCTCATTCCAATAGTGCTTCTGTCTCACCCCTCAAAATATACGGTATCATTCGATACAAATATAATCAGACCCCCTGAAGCTGAGTGGCCTTAATGCCAATTTGGTGTGAATGTAAATGTGGTCCTGTTAAGCTGAGGTCCAAGGTGATTAAATAAATCAGGCTCTGTAAGGTGTCTGAGCTCATTCCAGCTCTAAAATATAAATATCAGTATTCAGCAGCACAGAAGTTTGAATTCCCACCAGTCCCATGATTCACGGTCAAATGTTTATGAAAGCACTTCCATTCTGTAGCTGGTGGAAAACTGCTTAGTAAAGCTATTACTTTTGATTCAAAGGAACAGAATGCTTGGGTAATGCTAAAAATAACCAGCAATAGGGTGGTGTGATGAAGCGGAGTTACTGCTACTGCCTTAAAGTTGAATTTATTCCTATAGCAACACATCTTGGTTTGTTTTTCCTCTCTTACACCACAATGATATGTGAACAATTACATCTATTGCTTGTAACACCTAAAAAAGCTTGAAAGCCTTTAAAGTTTGCATTTAAAGAGTGCATTGTGACTCCTTCCACAGATGTTAAATAAATGAAAAAAAAAAGTAAACCTAAAAAGTTCCTCTAACTCTTTTTATACCTTCTCCATTTTTTTGTGAATGAATGATTGTGAGAATAATGTTTTTCACAAGTTCCTAATGGAGGTGTTATTTGAAAGACGGAGTTGCTAAAAGGATCGAAGTACAACTTCAACTTGTACTAAACTTGTACTTACCACTATCCTGCAAGCACCATACGTTATTTAAGACTGACAATTTCTTATTCAAGCAAAGTGTGAAACTGTTGCATTAGTAGAAGAAAGACATTTCATCCTGTCAGTTTGTATAACGTGTGTGTGTGTTTGAGTGAGACAGAGAAGGACAATGAGAAAGAGAGGACAGGCCAGAGTCCGGGTCATTTATCAAACCTGTCTGCTCTCGAGCTGATGAATGAAACCTCACAGCAGGCTGTCCGGTTTGATTAGTTTTAGAAGATTCCTGTAGTAATGGACAGACCACAGCAAGGCAAGCTGATACACACAGCGTGAAACACACACACACACACACCCAGACAGGCATCTGTTAAAGCAGATCAAACTTAATTGACTGGAGATTTCATCCAAAAAGGAGCTGAAATACCCAACAAATTCAGAACAAATGATCCGTGAACAATATGAGGTTCTTTTTATTGTTTAAGCTATTGTATTATATTTGTGTTACACTGCCACATTGAGTAAACTAATAATAGTAATGTGATCAGATGGAAAATGTCATACACAAATCTTGCAATGTTTTCGATACATACCTACAGTATTTGTGCTATTCATTTTATTCTTCTACTGTATGTGGTTAGTAAATGTGTAGGAGTGAGAACAGGTAGGTGGAAGATTGTAGTTTTTACAAATGGGTGGGATTTACTTTCATGCCTGTTTGGCTGTTTTTATTTCAAACATAGTACTAATGTATTAAATTAACATGAAGCAATAGTTCCTGAAAACATTACTTACTGTTGGTTATGTTACTTTGAGATAATCCATTTTTTAAGCCCTCTGAGGGTGAAAGTATAGGACATTAAAGTTTGTAACAGTGAACTAGACATGTTTATTCTTCTTATGTTCAATTTGGCTCAACTGAAAGAGAACAAGAATATGTGCACCTGCTGTGTGTGTGTGTGTGTGTGTGTGTGTGTGTGTGTGTGTGTGTGTGTGTGTGCGAGTGAGTGTGTGGTTGTGAATGTGTGTGTGCGAGTGTTTGTGTGTGAGATTGTGTGTGCGTGTGTGTATGTGTGTGGTTGTGAATGTGGATGTGGATGTGTGTGTGGTTGTGAATGTCGATGTGTGTGTGTGTGTGTGTGTGTGAGTGTGCGTGTGCACGTGTGTGCACATATGTGTGTGGTTGTGAATGTGTGTGTGTGAGTGTGTGTATATGAATAAATATCTGTTATGCACGAGCTAAATTCCCCAGTTTACACACACAGAAGAAGACGGATGGACTGAGCTCATGTATATAAACAAATACTTACACTTCTAATATAACTGTGAAGGCAAATTCGCCATTATTTGGAGTTGGAGGTGGCAGCAAAGCGCTTAAGGAACCATATAAAACACTGAACAAGACAAAATGCCTTCATCTCCACAGAGTCACATGTTGAGAGTGAATCCACGTTGTAACTCTGTCCTGAGAATAAACCTGAGTTTATTTCTCTTCATGTCCTGATTATCATACATATTAGCCATGTTGCTAAATAACTTTACCTCACAGTACTCACAGTGCTGATTTACATAACCACGCCCCCTGTCTTCTGTCAGACCGACTGTGCACCTGCTCAGAGAGAGAGAGAGGGAGGGAGAGAGAGACAGAGAGAAAGAGAGAGGGGAGGGGGAGAGAGAGAGAGAGAGAGAGAGAGAGAGAGAGAGAGAGAGAGAGAGAGAGAGAGAGAGAGAGAGAGAGAGAACAGAGGGAGAGAGGGGGAGACAGAGAGACAGAGGGAGAGAGAGGGGGAGAGAGAAAGAGAGCGAGAGAGAGAACAGAGAGAGAGAGAGAGAACAGAGAGAGAGAGAGAGAGAGAACAGAGAGAGAGAGAGAGAGAGAGAGAGAGAGAGAGAGAGAAAACAGAGAGAGAGAACAGAGAGAGAGAGAACAGAGAGAGAGAGAGAGAGAGAGAGAGAGAGAACAGAGAGAGAGAGAGAGAGAACAGAGAGAGAGAGAGAGAGAGAGAGAGAGAGAGAGAGAGAGAGAGAGAGAGAGAGAGAGAGAACAGAGAGAGAGGGAGGGAGAGAGAGACAGAGAGAAAGAGAGGGGGGGGGAGGGAGAGAAAGGGGGGGAACAGAGGGAGAGAGGGGGAGACAGAGAGACAGAGGGAGAGAGAGGGGGAGAGAGAAAGAGAGCGAGAGAGAGAACAGAGAGAGAGAGAGAGAGAGAGAGAGAGAGAGAGAGAGAGAGAGAGAGAACAGAGAGAGAGAGAGAGAGAACAGAGAGAGAGAGAGAGAGAGAGAGAGAACAGAGAGAGAGAGAGAGAGAGAGAGAGAGAGAGAGAGAGAGAGAGAGAGAGAACAGAGACTCTTTTCATCAGAATCAGTCACACTGTCAGTATTTACATTAACAGAACATCATTCACACTGTAACATCCTCAGTCACCTCAGATCCTTCACCTCGTCAGTATCTCCATTCACCACCACAACGTTTCTCTTCTGTGTCCTCCTCCGTGTGATGGTCAGTGTTATTGACATTATCGTCACAGACGGCTGATCATTAACCAGCAATTCACTTTTCAGAAAGACAATGAACGCTTTATTCGACAGTGCACTGTTCATCAGCGGCCATGCCGGCTTCTACAACGCCACGTAACATGTGAGGAGGAAAACTCAGATACAAACACACAACAAACACCCCCCCCCCATCACTTGACTTCCAATACAAAGCATGACTCAATCAATCAATCAATCAATCAATCAATCAATCAATCAATCAATCAATCAATCAATGTCTGTCTCTTCAGGTGTTTTCTTTAATATTCAATCACTATAACCAAATTTGATTATTCGTCCATGCCGGCACATGACAAATGTTTCCTTTTTCTTTTACCACAACAACTTACCGACAATTACAATTTGAGCTCATTAAGGCACATCACACTTTTTCATTTTATATTTATATTAAATGTCTCCTAGCTCTGCTGTCACAGCTGTTATATGTCTTTCCCACACCACACTCTCATTTTTCCCAGTTTAATAGATTTATTTCTCTCTCTGAATGATGACACAGGAGACATAAATCTTCAGTTTTTTAAAATCAAATGTTTCCTTAAAGAATTTTTAAAATTTTGTAACTTTTTTATGTGAAGTGTGAAGGGGTCACGGTGGCTTAGTGGTTAGCACGTTCGCCTCACATATCCAGGGTTGGGGGTTCGATTCCCGCCTCCGCCTTGTGTGTGTGGAGTTTGCATGTTCTCCCCGTGCCTCGGGGGTTTCCTCCGGGTACTCCGGTTTCCTCCCCCGGTCCAAAGACATGCATGGTAGGTTGATTGGCATCTCTGGAAAATTGTCCGTAGTGTGTGATTGTGTGAGTGAATGAGAGTGTGTGTGTGTGTGCCCTGCGATGGGTTGGCACTCCGTCCAGGGTGTATCCTGCCTTGATGCCCGATGACGCCTGAGATAGGCACAGGCTCTCCGTGACCCAAGGTAGTTCGGATAAGTGGTAGAAGATGAGTGAGAGTGAGTGAGTGTGTGTCCCATAGTGACTTTTTACTCATATTAGTTTCACTGCTGTTGTTTTGTACAGGAGGCCACAGAGGAACTCTATTGCCCCTTTTCCACAGAGGCAGTTTGAGTGCTGGTTCGGAGCCTAATTTAGAACCAGTTCTTTCTTTTTCGACAGCCAAAGCACCGGCTCTGAACCAGGAAAAGTGTTTCTTAAGTAGCACCAAAACGTTGCTGGTCTAGACTTAAGAACCGCTAGTGTCAGGGGTTGTGGGCGGGGCTGGGGGCGGGGCTACTGTTAGCAAATTATTTGATAATGTACCTTAAGTATACTAATGTTTAATTCACTTTTACTTTACCGCAATATGATACATTATCAGCACACATGATAGTAAGTAGCTACATGCTAAGGCTAACTTTTTTCTGTGTTAATGATAAAATAACATTATTATACTTTCTCGATAACAACCTCCGTTTATACAGATTACATGGAGCTGCACGTACACGTTGGATTCACCGCGTTTGGGTGTTAATGTAGGTTCACAAAGCCATGAGCATTAACAGTAAAGCAACATCCGCCATCGTTGATGTCGTGTTTGTGTTTGTCGCTGCTGCGCTAACGTTGCTGTGTAACGTGACACGTATACAGTGACGTCAGACTCGGCTCTGTGATGCTCTCTAACCGGTGGAAAGACAAACCGGTTCTTAGAAGGTTCGCCAGTGGAACCAACTTTGAACCAGCACCAGCACTAGCTCTGAACCAGCACCCGGTTCTTTTTGGTGGAAAAGGGGTTCATGTCATTCCCAAAATTCAGTCAGTAAAAAGACACTGTGTGATTCTGTAAGCCAACAAAAAGGACTGATAAAAGTGCTATACTGCTACAGATACTGATGTCTCTTCTGAGCAACTGAATGAAAATGATTTCCTCTTTTTTCCTGACAAAAGAAATACCATCTCGATATAAACACACACTGTTATTTTTTTAGATATTCAGGTTGATTCAGGACGCAAACAAAAATAATACATATTTTAAAAACACACAAAACAGGAGTGAGAATAAAACCTGGAAATACACAGACTTTTGATATTTTTTATATTAAGCAGATTTTTAGAGCGGGGGGCACGGTGGCTTAGTGGTTAGCACGTTCGCCTCACACCTCCAGGGTTGGGGGTTCGATTCCCACCTCCGCCTTGTGTGTGTGGAGTTTGCATGTTCTCCCAGTGCCTCGGGGGTTTCCTCCGGGTACTCCGGTTTCCTCCCCCGGTTAAAGACATGCATGGTAGGTTGATTGGCATCTCTGGAAAATTGTCCGTAGTGTGTGATTGCATGAGTGAATGAGTGTGTGTGTGTGTGTGCCCTGTGTTGGGTTGGCACTCCATCCAGGGTGTATCCTGCCTTGATGCCCAATGACGCCTGAGATAGACACAGGCTCCCCGTGACCCGAGGTAGTTCGGATAAGCGGTAGAAGATGAGTGAGTGAGTGAGAGATTTTTAGAGCTGGGAGTCGGAAAAGGATGTCGCTCCGTCTGCTTCGCATATCAACCTAGTGTGGCGTTTATTGGGTAGTGGTGGCTCAACTGTTTAAGGCTCTTTGTTGTTGATCAGGGGATCGGGGTTCAAGCCAAGCTGCCACTGCTGAGAAGGCCCTTAACCCTCACTGCTCCAGGGATGCTGTATCATGGCTGATCCTGTACTCTGACACCAACCTCAAAAGTAGTAAATTAAAAGTAAAAAACGGAGAAAGATACAGGATAGTATATGTAGACAAGCTAACATCTGGATAAAATTGGGAAATGTACCAGTTACAGGACCTGGGTTGAGACAAGACAAGATCCACAGGAACCACGTGAATCAAATGACCCTTGGATTTAAAGAATTTACACCAACCCCCTCACATTATATCTATAACTATTACATTATATATAGATTACATTATATATCAGTCTGTAGAGAGAGATGATTCGCTGTGGCGACGCCTGAAGGGAAAAGCCGAAAGAAGAAGAAGAAATCTGTCTAGATATCTGTAGAGAAAAGAACTCCAGCGTGCACTGATTGACGAATCCACTCCCACTTCATTCTCACCAGTTACTTTTAAGTGCCATTTCCTGCTTGGGTCCCACTGTGCCTAAGCTGCAGATAATTAGCATGCTACCATAGCAAAATAATTATATAACAAACATTTCCATTAGCCAAGGTGTCATTAGCGAAACAATTAAACATTCGAGGAATTGATAAGGTGCATCAGGTGTGAAGCAACCAGTCTCTCAGGGCAGGTGTGTGTATCTATCTGTGTGTGTGTGTGTGTGTGCTTCAGCATGGATATGCATGATTAATCCACCAATAAACCTTTACTTCTCTGTTAGATTTTAATTCCGCATCTACGTTGACGAGATCGTGATTCTGATCTACATGATGCTAGTTTCCTAAATACATACAGTAGAGTTATACTAGTTATACAGAGAACGACCGATTACATCGTTCTTCTAAGATTAGCCTCATTTGAGTGTCACTTCCTGCTTGGATCCCACTGTGCGTAAGCTGCAGCTAATTAGCACGCTATGTTTTCAAAATAAAGTCAACAAACATTTCCATTAGTCACGGTGTCATTAGCAAAACAATTAGGCATCCGAGGAATTGATAAGACACATCAGGTGCAATGAAGCCCCACTCAAGTACAGCCTCTCTGTGCATATGTGTGTGTCTGTGGGTGGGTGTGTGTGTGTGTGGGTGTGTGTGTGTTTCTTATCTTTCCTTTAAGAAATTAAAGTCCATTCCTGGCACTCGCCCACTTTTAACCCTTCCCCTTTGTCATTATCAGTTTCAGTGCTGACACATTAGAACTGCAATTTCCACGTTAGGACTCCGTAATCTCCTGATTTGATCAAATAGAGTATTCTGCTTTCTCCCTACAGCTCTCTGTAATGTCACTGCACTTCTCCTCAACCTGAAAAGCTGGAGTATAATTTAGCCGAGAGCGCGGGGATAGAAGCACTCGACTCTTCTCTCATCCCTGCTTTATCCTCTCTGCGTTTCGCTTTCTGTGGAAAGACAATGTGAGTAATGAGACGGAACAAAGGATCGGTAGGACGGTGAAAGAAGGTGATAATCACTGCGGTGGGCTAATAACGCTGTCTCGTTAGCCTTTTGTGTCCTCTGATAGAAGAAGAGAGGGCAGGTTGGGCTACAGCATTAACACCATTACTGCTATTTAGCAGAAATCAGTACTGCTTTAGAGTTTATTTAAATAAAAGAATTCTGAATGTTGTTTATAAAAAAGTTTAGTGCAGTTTAGAATTGGCACACATTTCTGTTCGATCTAAAATTTTTTACTAAGATTTTACTGATGGGTAGCTCTTTTATAGATGTTGCTTTTTTTTCATTAGAAGTCCAACAAACCAAAGAAATTAAATAAGTAAACCAAATGCAGTTTGATATGTTCATTCATTCATTCATTCATTTTCTACCGCTTATCCGAACTACCTCGGGTCACAGGGAGCCTGTGCCTATCTCAGGCGTCATCGGGCATCAAGGCAGGATACACCCTGGACGGAGTGCCAACCCATCGCAGGGCACACACACACACTCTCATTCACTCACGCAATCACACACTACGGACAATTTTCCAGAGATGCCAATCAACCTACCATGCATGTCTTTGGACCGGGAGAGGAAACCGGAGTACCCGGAGGAAACCCCCGAGGCACGGGGAGAACATGCAAACTCCACACACACAAGGTGGAGGCGGGAATCGAACCCCCAACCCTGGAGGTGTGAGGCGAACGTGCTAACCACTAAGCCACCGTGACCCCGTTTGATATGTTACTAAGAAGAATTTCCTGTGTCTGATAAACTCGTACCATTAACACTGGAAACTCCTTCCATAATCAAACTACACCACATCGATAAATAACATTATTCAAAAAATAATACTAATAAATCTAACTATTCTAACAAGTGTGGTATGCGCGGCAGTAACGGCGAGTCGAGGCGAGAGCAAGATGAGTTTCTCAAAGTGGAAACTTGCTCATTATTTCACTTTAGTTGAGCATAAAGACAAAAAAACCTTTCAGTTGAATGTAAGCTGTGTCTTTCTGGTTCGAAGGTCCGAAGGTATCTACTGCGATAAACAGCAACTCCAATCTGGAGGTAGAAACTACATGCCTCGACGAAGCTAGAAGCTAACCCGGTGTCTGTGGACACACTCGGAGTGAGTCAAGCCCCTCCAGCCAAACAACAGCGACTAGATTTTAACCGGACTGTTAGACAGGGACAGATCAACAAACAGTGTTGTGTTTGTATAGACCATAACGCAGAAAAGGGCATTAATGGGAACATTAAAGAACGTTCTTTAAAAAAGTAACTAAAAAGTTACTTTTAACAGTAACGCGTTGGTGTAAGTAATCAACAAATTCATTGAGTTACTTTTTGAACGAAGTAACTAGTAACGGTAACTATTTACTATTTATTAGTAACTAGCACAACACTGCTATTAACCAGACTCAAGAATTCGACAGCACTGCGCTATAAGACATTTCTAAATACGTGCTTAGTGACGTTGTTTACTTTACATGAACTGGAATTTTAGTCAAGTACAGTATGTAGAAATTTGCTTAAGGATGCTGATATTTCATCTTTTTGGTGTAAAATATGGATGAATTTCTATCACAGGGGATGTAACCCAGGGATGTCTGTGTGTATGTTCACATCAGCAGAAGGAAAAGAACAGCTGGAACATCACAATAATTCACTGCGTGGTACGTGGTATAAACACACTGAATGTTCTTTCACCAGATGTTTCTGGATAATCGCAGTTCCTGTGATAAGTAACAATCTTAATAAACCATGAGGAAGGAATTAGTGTCATTCAACTTCATTTGTTTTTTAAACACATCATTTCATTTTGCCACTTTGATTAAAAGTTTAGTATTTATTACGTTAAATGGTTTGCACTGATTCTTAAAACGGCATAAACAAAGAGTTCATTGTTCATCATCTGCTTCAGGTCTCTCAGATTTCCCCTTCACACCATGCTGAAGATCATATACTGTAAAAGAGGACGGACCTGAAAATGGAGTCAAATCTTAGAGGCGCAGGAATTTTTGATCTCCTTCAAGAAACATATTTGAATTGTTGTTAAACTGTAAGGCATCGAGTGGAAATCAATATTTGATGAAATGGAAGTATTGACGCTATTATGATCTCTGGAACTTATGGATCGTTACAGCATTGAATGTGACACAAGATCTGTACAAATGACACATGGTTCTACATCAGATCCATTGCTATTGTATTCACCTCTCAGAAAACACAGTAAAAACCCCTAATCAGGAAACGTCAAGACGGGGACCGTTAATGACCTTTTCTCCCTGCCTACTATCTCATCTGTGTATCAGAGTCATTCTTCTTCCTGTTCATCCTCTCTAGGTCACTGTTTTTTAATTCCTGACAGGCTGCTTTTCTCACCGTTTATGTTAATGGTGGATTAAAATGCAATTAACGCAACCTTTGTGAAAGGAGAATGTTTTTAAGGTTTGGGATAAAATGTCGGTTGGGTCGACTATTAGACTTAACGATTGATTTAGGGGACATTCGTGACACTAAAGGTGATCGTACGTATGGCTGGTTGAACAACAAAGTTAAAAGATGTTAAGCAAAGGATACGTTTTGTTTATTAGAACCTTTTTACACCTGGTCACTTCATGTGTTTTCTCTGATCCGATAGCCTTTTGATTTGTTAAAACTGTTCCATTTACATTAGGCCACATAAACGCATCTCGGCGAATCGGATATCGATCCGATCTTTCTACTCCCGCCCAAAATGCTAAAATATTTTACCTCATTTCTGGGGTAATTGAAACGGAACACACTTTGGTGTATGTGGTTTTCAGAACGCAATCAAAAAGAAGAAAAAACCTGTTACGACGGTTATGCTACAAAAAACAGCGTTTACTGTTTGATGCATTTTCGCTGGCAGCAGCAGCGCGTTTTAAGACCCGACGAGACACCTGGGTGAAAGATCACCTGCGAGTGACGTACTTCCGTTTGGGAGGAGTATAGCGCTGACGTATGTGGCTTGAACAACCACATTCATTTACACCTGTCCAGTTACATCTGAAACGCGTCCCAGACCACCTCCTGAAGGGGTTTGTACTGTCGGATTTATATCTGTCTTGAAAACGTTTCGGAGGGCATTTAGACCTGGTCTTTTTACCATCGGACAGCTATCTGATCACAGAAAACGCATGAAGTGACCAGGTGTAAAAAGCCACTTAGATTCAAGCAATTTGTACAGATTCCTACTGAACTGATATAAACGTCACTTTACATGTAATCCGATCCAAAGCCGCTGGCGAACGCTGACAACCACAATGCTCTCAGTCCAAAAAAAAATTAAAATGACTTTTTAAATGTATGTTCTCTATTCTTGAGTTGCTAAATTGAAAACGAAGACCCATTCATTTGAATATACTGTCCTCTTTGTCCTTTCTATAACCCTTTTCTGGATCTCTGCCAAAAGGTTTCAGAGTTTCTTATGAGTACAATTTAAAATGGATTATCACCGGAGTGCAGTCAGTAGATCAACAGACAATACAATAATACTGAATTTAGCTGATATTATACAACATGTCTTCCAGGAAAAGGATCAGAAATCCATATTGTGCTCAACGTTTAAGTCACTGATATAACTCAAGACTAATGAAATAAACAATAAATAGCCTCAAAAGCCAGATTTCTGCCGTTTAATAGAGCTAGAATTTTAACTTAGATATTTATTAAAGCCAAATTGTTTTTTTAATTCTTGAAAACATTTTATTGTGCGGTTCGGAGTCACTGTGAGTACAAAGCTTGTTCTGGGAGCACTGAGCGTTAGGCAGTGACAGGACACTACTGACCTACTGACATGTTTTTGGGAGAAACTAGAATGCAAAAAAATGGTTAGCACGTTCGCCTCACACCTCCAGGGTTGGGGGTTCGATTCCCCCCTCCACCTTCTGTGTGTGGAGTTTGCATGTTCTCCCAGTGCCTCGGGGGTTTCCTCCGGGTACTCCGGTTTCCTCCCCCGGTCCAAAGACATGCATGGTAGGTTGATTGGCATCTCTGGAAAATTGTCCGTAGTGTGTGTGTGAGTGAATGAGAGTGTGTGTGCCCTGTGATGGGTTGGCACTCCGTCCAGGGTGTATCCTGCCTTGGTGCCCGATGACGCCTGAGATAGGCACAGGCTCCCCGTGACCCGAGGTAGTTCGGATAAGCAGTAGAAGATGAATGAATGAATGAATGAATGAAAGTGAGAGCACAGGGTAAGCCAAAGAGGGTTAAGGCCTTTGCTCAAAGGCCCAACAGTGGCAGCTTGAACCCTGATTCTTCAAAGCAACAACCCAAAGCCTTAAAGTCTAATGTAAAGCTTCACCACAGTTCTTCTCTACTATATTTTTCATAGTGATTTAAAGGAATACATTAAAATGAAACATAAAACTGTACCTTTTGGTTACTAACCCACCCACTTGCTTCTTGATGAACATTTAATATCATCCTGGTGTTCTGAATGACAATGGCTTACTGGAGATAAGGAAATTCTGCAATGTAAAGAAAAACGCAATGCGATGTTACGCTGTGCATCTACTGCATTGTCACCTCAAATTAGGTCAAAAGCAAACCGAATTTATTCTTAAGAAGCAATGCAGCTGGACAGGAACATTTATTCTCTATTTCCTCTTTTTAATCTTTCATTCCTTTCAGCTATATTTATTGGAGTGTAGCAGAACAGGACAATGGCTTTATTCTGCAGTTTCATTCAGTGAGGAACACGGCTTGGTTCGCAGAATAGGAAAAAGGTACAGGGCTGGAAAAAGGTGCTGTTCTACACAATATTGCAATGAAACAGCCAGCAATGAAATGGCAGTAAAGAGAAACTTAATATCTGATGGTCTTCCTGTAGATTGTAATATTGTCCACATATTTTTTCCACATGAAAATGATATAAAAATATGTAATCTCCTGAAAAGGTGTGTGAATATTTATGTGAATGATCTTCAGAATTTTTTGAAATTATTAGAAATTTACTGTTGGATCAATATGACATCATACGTTAAATAAATACATGTGAAACATACTGTAAATAAATCGTGTGCGAAAATCATATATGAAAGTAATTTAACTGTGATTTAACATTCAAGAAATGAATGCTGTTTTTAATTTTACTGGGAAGTGGGAAGTCGCAACATGGAATTATGTCATGTTTTATTTTAAAAATGCTTGGTAGGTACAATATAGAAGAAATAAATACCGAACGAGTTCACGTTCGTCTTTTGTTAGCAACAATATACGCGGCTAGCTTTGATGAGTGATGGATATTTACATCATCAAAACACCAAATATGTCTATGTCGATTGGTCTGACGGAAATATTTGCATGTACAATATAACTTATTTAAAATAAAGACGTTCTACTGCGTGCATGTTGAATCTGGTCTCACAAGTTCAGGAGACTTTCTGAGCAGGATTTTGTGTGAGTTTATAAATAGAATCACGGCTTGCAATTTTATTAATTGAAGTAGTTTCCGGGGGGAAAAAAGTTCAAAAACTTTGCGGGTTTCATCGTAAATCTGCTTCTGCTGCATTTTTAGCTGCAACAATCACAAAAAATCTCAGACTGGAAAAGAGATATTCATGAAAGAACAACAACAGTGCATGTGGAAAATGTTTTAAAAACGAGATATTCATTCTCTCACTCACTCATTTTCTACCACTTATCCGAACTACCTCGGGTCACGTGGAGCCTGTGCCTATCTCAGGCGTCATCGGGCATCAAGGCAGGATACACCCTGGACGGAGTGCCAACCCATCACAGGGCACACACACACTCTCATTCACTCACACAATCACACACTACGGACAATTTTCCAGAGATGCCAATCAACCTACCATGCATGTCTTTGAAACCGGGGAGGAATCCGGAGTACCCGGAGGAAACCCCCGAGGCACGGGGAGAACATGCAAACTCCACACACACAAGGCGGACTCTGGGAATCGAACCCCCAACCCTGGAGGTGTGAGGCGAACATGCTAACCACTAAGCAACCGTGCCCCCGCCGTCCGCAGTCCCATAAAGAATTTTGCCACTTAAATGATTTTATATAGAAACACAATAGTGTAATGCACAGGCGCATTTTCAATTCAATTCAATTAAGTCTGCTGCTGAAAAATTTCTGGTATTTTTTTTTTTTGTCTGGTTGAGTTTCTTCGCAATTCAATGTAAAAAAATGTTAGCATGTGCTCTCTGAGCTGTGAAGAGATTAAGAGATGTCATATTAGTAGAAGATAAAGATGTGCTAGCACTCTATGAGTGGATAAGAGTAAGGTGTCAAAACAATCTTCTTAGCATCCAGGATTAATCATAAGACTCTTTGTACTCGCTATCCAGTGAGAAATCAAGGCATCCACTGCTGGCCAATAATAGGTGTGTGAAAGAATTTCATTTGACATGCTGAAAGGAAAATGAGCTTTGGGTGTATGACATGGCATACAAATATTATCATCATTGTATATCAGAGAGGAACAGAATTAAATTAATCTAGGCGAGTGAGCAGAATAAAGACGACGTGTGAGTTCTTTTGTCTTTCTCTCTCTCCGCAGAACGCATGCATTAGTGCCATGAAGAGACAGTATAATTATCCTAGTTATCATATTTCTCTCGCTACAGCTGGCACAGAGCCCGTCTATTTATCATATTTAACACATCTACACTCTCTGACTAGTTGTTGCTAAGAGGTTAGAATGTGTGTTGGTGTGGATATAACAATAGGCCAATTTGGGATGTTTAATGAAGTCTTCACTTCTTAACTGCACACTTATGACTGGGGTTATTCTACTTCACAATCTACACATTGGTGGAGAAAATGGCTGAAGTAAAAACACAGTCCTTTCTCTAAGCAATCTTCACTCTTGTATTTTTCACACATCCGGGATATGGAGTAGCATTGACGCCCTTTTTCACAAAAAACAAACAAACAAACAAATAAAATACACGTCCAAGCCACTTAAATCACCAAAAAGCATGTTGTACAATGTTTTATGGTCTGATGACACCAATGGAGACATTTCTGTCAAAGTTCTAAAAGATATGTTTGTCACAAAAACAAGAATAAAGTTCTTTAATGCACAAAGAACACCATACCCACAGTGAAGCATTGTGGTTGCAGCATCCTGCAATATTGTTACTTCTCTTCAGCCGGGACTGAAGCTCTAGTGAAGACAGACGGAAGCATAGAGATCATTCATTCATTCATCTTCTACTGCTTATCCGAACTACGTTGGGTCACGGGGAGCCTGTGCCTATCTCAGGAGTCATCGGGCATCAAGGCAGGATACACCCTGGACGGAGTGCCAACTCATCACAGGGCACACACACACACTCTCATTCACTCACGCAATCACACACTACGGACAATTTTCCAGAGATGCCAATCAACCTACCATGCATGTCTTTGGACCGGGGGAGGAAACTGGAGTACCCGGAGGAAACCCCCGAGGCACGGGGAGAACATGCAAACTCCACACACACAAGGCGGAGGCGGGAATCGAACCCCCAACCCTGGAGGTGTGAGGCGAACGTGCTAACCACTAAGCCACCGTGCCCCCCGTACTGTAGACTCTTACCCCAAAAAAGACAGAGTGCTACAGTACATTACAAGCAAAAGATGCATAACAGGTGGTGCATACAGTAACATCTCATGGTGTCAGTCTCAGGAGTTTCACAACAAATCATGTATCATC
>NC_083483.1:2422955-2442955 GCF_030014155.1 Tachysurus vachellii | reverse complement strand
AAATGTTATTAGGCCAGCATGAGCATCGTAATTATTTTTAGATAAGATTTTGGAGAATAAGTAAGTAAACTTGTGCACAAAACAGTTTGCATGATTGAGTCTAAAGCTGCGAGCAGTAAGTGTGTTACAGCAATCGCCATTTGAGCGTCGATACTTTACTGATACGTAATACCTTCATAATTGCCACGGTTGTATGAATTATTGAGATATGATATGATAAGATAGATAACAAAACCCTTTACAGTATATGTTTGTTTTTAGCGATCAACTCTCCCCCCCATCAGGCTGCAGTGAAAGACATTTCTTCATGCTTTCTTTTTCTCTAAAGTGTTCGACAATGTGTTTGACAGCTACAGATCACAGGAACTATTCGTCCACACACTACTAATTTATCACTGGATCCCCCGAATGCAGCACATCGCCATTCTGAATCAGGACCAGGTCATTAAGAAACTGCACCAGGTTTTAACCATTAGCCTATAATGCTAATTTAAGTGATTAAGTCTAAGACAGCAGGCTCGTAAAGTACTCATAGATCCACACCGTATCTCTACTAACTCTCTGGCACTGATCCTCTTATTGCTAATGACCATCACTGTGTGGCGTACAAAGCGAAGGAGAAAAGTCAGCGCCAGAGCCAAATTTCCAGAGTCCCTGAGTGAACGCCAGCTCTGTTAGAGGGGTTAGAGTATAATAGACATGAACCTAGGCGGTCTCATTATTTCCTCGATCATCGCTCCATCTCTCCTGGAACACACTGGAAGGTGAACGTTGGCAGCCAGATATACGAGGAAAAGCACAAATCATTTAGTTTGTAGTCAGTTTGTATACATTTAAAGCTTAGTGTATGTTTTATAGAGAAGAATATATCATTTATTTTATATGCAGGGAAATTTGTCCTGTTATGCACACTTACTTACACACTGTACTTAAAGGTGTGTGCACGCCTGTTTGTGTGTGCGCGCCTGTTTGTGTGTGCGCGCGCGTTTGTGTGTGTGTGTGTGCGTGTTTGTGTGTGTGTGCACGTTTGTGTGCGTGTTTGTGTGTGTGTGTGCGTTTGTTTGTGTGTGTGTGCGTGTTTGTGTGTGTGTGTACGTGCGTGTGTGTGTGTGTGCGCGTTTGTGTGCGTGCATGTTTGTGCGTGTTTGTGTGTGCGTGTTTGTGTGTGTGCGTGTTTGTGTGTGTGCCTGTTTGTGTGCGTGCGTGTGTGTGTGCTTGATTTTGCCCTCATTGAATTCTCCCCTGCAGCCCTTTATCATTCTTGATTCTCCACTATGACGAAGCTACAGCATGAGTGATGCTGTCTGATCGCTGTCACAACTAAAGCCTATGAGCCGTACATGTGCACTTTTATCACGTATCCTTCCCTTTACTATAAGGCAACACTTTAGGCTGTTTGAACTGGAGGACTTTTTATCCTGATTTATTTATTTATTTTCCATCCTCTTTGCCTGTTCTCATCCTCTCTCAATTTTTGTTTTCATATTCGTCTACTCTTTACAAGTCTGTCTTTTTTTTTTTTTTTTTTTTTATATTATTCCTTTCAAAATTCATCACCTCTCTTTATCTCCCTTTCGTTTTTATCTATCTCCCTTTTTCCCCCTCTGTTGTTCCTCTACTCCAAATCAGTGGCTGTCACACCGGTGATGGGTGCAGCGTTTGTCTTCATGAGTGAAAGAATTTGGGCCAACAATAGAGCTACAAACTCAGCAGCTGCTCAAACATGCAGATGTTGTTTTGGTCGGCCAGTCAGAGAAGTGAGTGATTTTAAAAAGGAGTGTGGGGGTGGTGGGGAGGGGAGGGATTGTGTTTTGACATTAGCTATGAAGATAAATGAGAGATACACAATAGAGTTGGCAGCCGTGAGGTTGGTGGCATCTGAAATGACTCATTCGCAGGGACTTGTATGTAGGGAATGTGGTACATAATCTAAATCTAATAGAAACCCCTTCCTGACTCGTCATCAGTGTGGTGTTAGTGGTGCACAAAGCTATTTAAGAGCGAAGATGTTATCTTTAAATTGCTCCTGTCTGTGCCGCTGAATGGAGCTGAGGATCTGAGGATGGATTACTGGATCTTCACCTTCAGCTGTGAAAGTTAGGTAACTTCATCCAAAAGCACAGCGTAAGCTGAGAAATTCACTGCCGTTCTACCACAACCAGTCTGTTGACCTGTGGGTTGCTCTGCCTGCACGCTGTAGGACAAAATCAAAGCTAGGGCTGGGCGATATGGCTGAAAACTGTATCACAATATTAGTGTTTCATATCAGACGATATCAATAATTATTGATATTTTTTATGACCCATTTAAATTAAAATATTATTTTAAACTTAACCTTCCTCTGATCGTAATCCCCTCAGTTATTAAGACAGAAATGTCAACAAGCAGGAAAACTCTAATAATTATAATGTAAACATAAGTCTAAAGTCACAATGAACACTTAACAATTATCTCTTAACATTTAAGGTGCAAAATGAAAGAAAATGTAAGAAATTTAGTGCAAGTTTAGTGCTAGAAAAGTTCACTAGCTGTTCACCTTCTGGTGAATAAAGTGTTTTGTAAACATAAATAAAACTGAGGTAGACTGAGATACATCTGTAATATAAAAAACAAACCTGATACACTACAGTAACATTGTTTGAAATATAAAACCTGCAGAAATATGAAAAAGTAGCTGACTTTTCCTCTTTTATTTACAATTTCCTCGCTCGCTCTGGCTCATTTTCTGCTCATCAGTCGCCGGTTACTGAAGAGGAATCCAGCAGACCGGCACGAGACGACGATATGGCGCAACCAAACGTTAGCATCTCACTCCCTACGTTGCTAGGTTACCAGAGAGCGAGTGCCTTTGTTAATGCAACCAAACTTGCTTCGCAACCTCTGTTTTCTTTCGGCAAATAAATAAAAAATATCGAACGTTTTATCGAACACATTTTTTATTGATATCGATCATGTGTCTATCGCGATTCATATCGTTATCATTTTATCGCCCAGCCCTACTGAAAGCTGAGGAATATATTTTATTGTGAGAAAGTGATATTCTTGTTCCTGGCTAATCTTGTAGAATGGATTGGCACTCCATCCGGTGTGTCCACTGCCTTAGTGCCCTGGGTACCTTGCGCTAGGCTCCAGGTTCCTCACAACCTTGTGTAAGATGTTTTTGAACGTATAGATAGATGGATGGATAGTTTGAGTTCTGACGTTATGAATCTCATACATGTATTTATGACCTTGTTTTTATTTAATATCATTCTCTTTCCCCAGGTCTTTAGCAGATTTATCAAAAGAAACAAGGCAGCACACGATGTAAGCGAGAACAAGGGCATTACATGTCATACACGATTTCATTTGCTATGCAGAGTCTGAGTTTAGCTCTTTGTGCTATAGAGAATCCTCTCACCTCTCAGCTCTTGCATTAGCCACTAGTGAAAAGCAGAAGCTGTAATTTACTCGCTGAGTGTTGGAGCTCATCCAGCGTCAGCCTTCGTGCACTGGATAATCTACATTCCCTGTTAACACTCATGGCACCTAAGCAGGCTAATCAGCGGTGCTTCTTTCAGGCAGATAAAGGGTGAAGTGGTGAAGCTGTTGTATAGAAGTGGATGAGAGAGTCTACAGTTCCCTGAGAGCTGATTGAGAGTGGGATGGATGGGTGTGTCTTTTTATTATGCCTGAAAAATCCCATGCGTCCGACACACACCTCATCACTCCATTATAGTGCAAAGTGGTTGATCTGAACATTGTTCTAGTCCCACAGTGAAGGGCTGTGGTCACACAAGTTCAGCGTGATCATTAGTACGTAGGTAGCTTCGCTATAACATTTACATAGGCTTTCTATATTATTTAAGTTTTAAAGCTGGTCAAGATTCTCAGCTATTTGGTGTGAGGAAGACAATTGCCTTGTATCTGAACCGAATGCTCCATTAGTTACTGGTTATCTGAAAAAAAAAATAATACACTTGAAAACTACTAGCTCTGTGGCTGGTAACTGTGTTCTTGCCACGTGATGCTTTCTAATATCTTGCAAAACACATAGACAGAATCCACATGGGGAAAAAAGGAGATGTGTGGAAAGAAGCTTGTGTCTGATGAGCCTTAAAAAAAGGAACGAGCTCATTTTGTAATGCTACGGCTAATCGGCACAACCTTGGCTAACTTTGTCATTCAGAATCACAAAACCTCCATTTCATGGTTTCGTTTCCTTTTTTTTTTTTTTTTACATCCTGTATGTCGAATAAAATGCTCTTTTACTGCAGTGCAGGATTCATCGATACATTATTCAGAAACTACACAATGCCTTTGGACATAGATGTGTGTAGATTTCACACAGAGTGTTTAGGATCATCTCTCACTCACTGCCGGATTAAGGGATTGCTGTAGGCAAGAAGAGATTATTCCCTGTGTGTGTGTGTGTGTGTGTGTGTGTACATGGTTGTGTAGGGAGTAGACACTAATTTATCTGCCTGTATTTGGCAGTGGTGAATGGGTCATTACTCTTACTTCAGCAGCTAAGAGCCAGTGATCAGGCTTTTGTGTCATTCCAGTACTTCCTTTGTAGTTTATTTCAGCTACTGGCTTAAGAGTAAACTTGATCTTGGTGTTGTTTTAAAGCTTTAACAAACATTCACCGGGTAAATAAATCCTCATTAGTAAGCCGTTGTAAACAAACCAGAATTAAACAGCTGGGTGCTTATTAAAATGCCACCAAGCTCCAACTACCTCCTTTTAATATAATTCAGCATTTTACACGCAGTTTAGCTTTAAGAAGAACTTACGACTTCCAATGTTGGGTCCCATTCCGTGTAGTTTATAGATACGTTTTAATGATACATCAAATACCCAGAAACTACAAAACACGCAAAACAAACACAGCAATGTGCCAGACTCAAATGAGGAAATAAATCGTACAGTTATTCCAGTGGGCAAGTAAAATGCTTCAGCATGCATCTCATTACTCTGTTAACCTCAAAAACAAAGCTAAAAAGCTAATTCATATCAAGCTAGCTAGTTTAGTCTATTAAAGGTGCGGTCTTCGATGTTTGAAAGCCAATGTTGACATTTGAAATCACCAAAACAAACACGTCCCTAACCCAAATGGGTCCCACCCCTGTATTGATAGCTCCGCCCACACATACATACGTAACCCAGGCAACTAATGGAAAGAAATGTGTCTTTATCATAGCTGAAGGGAAGAACAATACGATTGAGATAAGCAAACAAGCAAAAATGACACACAAGCATAATCATGTAAAGGACAAAGACATATATTAGTTCTGTGTAACAAAACAAAACCAACGTTACTCACCTATCGAGAAGGAAAAAAGCACCTCGGCGTCTTAAGTAAAGTTGGTCACATATTCACAGATTGGAGTTTCCCGAGTCAATAACTCCTGAGCTAAACACTGTTACTACACAAAACACGGTTGTAGCTGCGTCTCTACATTACTACGATAGAAAAGAGGTGTTATTTGTGTAGTAACAGTGTTTAGCTCAGGAGTTATTGACTCAGGAAACTCCAATCTGTGAATATGTGACCAACTTCCTGCTCCTTCAGTTCTCTCCAGCGCTGGAAAGCTGATCCTATATTAACACGTCCTACTTCTTACCTTATCGTAAGCCTTTCTTCACTTTCTTTCTTTGTTTTTATCCTCCATGTCAATGTTAAATCCGCTTTGTCACACATGCGCACTGAACACTCTCTCCGCCCATATTGACAAGACCCGCCCCTTTCTGCTCATTGGCTACATGTTAGTTTTGTTTTTGTTTTGTTTTGTTGTTGTTGTTGTCGTTTCGACTCAGTTTTCTGAAGCATTTCTCAAACATTGCAGACCCCACCTTTAAAGTAGGGTACATTCTTCTTTGTTATAAAACAGATCCAAAATCTGATTGGCTGAGCTGTGTTTGTTGTAACAATCATCTGCAAGTCATCTGCGTCCCCATAGAGCAGCCTTTCTCTGTTATGTTGCTTAGCAACCAAAGTTTACCATTAACAGATGACATTGCGGCAGAAGGTTTACTCGCAAATGTCATTAATAATAAATATAATTAGAACGTGTGTTAGTAGATGTGCAACAGTGTGGTTTTAAACCTGTGTGTGTGTCAGACTTCATAAAGGAGGAAAGATTAGTGAGTGAACACATTTAATACCAGCAGGTGTGTAGTTAACCCAGGAACAAACACACACGTCCTGCTGTTGACCAAAGCTGCTCCTGCTGAGCCCATGGAGGAAAAGACGTCGATTATTCAGGAGACAACATGATTTCTTCTACTTTATCAGCTTGTGACACATTTTATGTCGGTGGTTAAACTTTGTGGGTTTCTTATATTCAGAACTCACATATTTTTGTGTTTGTGAAGGTTAACACGGAGCCTACAGACAAGAAAGTGAGCCTAATAAATGAAAGATTGTGCACTGTGACGATGATAAAAATAATTATAATAATAAAATTAGACTTGGAATCTTACAGATGTGTAAAGACCGGGGGGTTATTTGTTACTCAGGGACATACACGGGCATTATTTGCTTCATTCTAGTGGTTTGGGACTCTCAGGACGTCCTTCTTCCCCCTTCATTGTACTTATTGTGCCTTAATTGCAGCAGTTTGTCTCTGTTCAGGGAACATTTCCAGAGGCGATTTTATTTGTCTAAAGCAGTTGTCTCTATGCGGAGTCACAGCAGCGTCATGCCCACAGGGTTTAGCATCCATTTTCACTGGAAGGTCAAACCGGCAGATCCGCAGAGAGACTGAGAGACGGGATGAATGTGAGTACACGGATATCACCCAGTGTTTCCTCGAGACTCTGTTCCACAGCTCCATCCAGAGATGTTCATGTGTTTCAGGGGTCGATAATGATGAATTCATTAGCCAGGCCAATGGGAAAATAAAAGCTCTGCTGTGATGCCCAGTTTTATATTTTGACTCAGGAAAAAAAAGTGAATTTTTAGAGACTAAGAGAAATAAACATTGAGAAATAAACACTGACTATGAGTACAATGGCTCTCTAATGTCTACACACGCCTGTAACATTGGCAGATTTTTGTGATGTAAAATATCTAACCAAGCTAAAGTCTGGTTAGATCATTCAAAAACATTGACCTTTTGATGATGCCATTCCACTGTCATGCTGAAAGGGGACTTCTTTTCCATCAAGGCTGGAAACTTTCCATGGGAATTAACTGAGAATTTAATAAAAATGCAGAGTTGCCTATAACAAGGAACTTTAAATGTCGTTAAAAAAAAATCTTGCATCATAATTGTGTTTAAAACAACAAGATTTAATGCAATTTAAGTTGAATTTGTACCCTGTATTCCTCGGTCACTTGCACACAGCACACTGCTTACTGGAGGGCCATTGAGGCCAAACCCCCTGCATGTACTTGCATTCTTCAATAACATGCACAGTAACACTATTTTAGGGTCATTTAACTAGTTGCTTATTACCATGAATATTAATAGAATATTGGCTATTTATTAGTACTTATTAAGCACATATTAGTGCCTTAATCTGCATTCTTAATTGTACCCAATACTTAATTTACTGGGTACAGTAAAGTTTACCCTAAACTTAATAACTACCTTACTAACACTTAATAAGCAGTAAATTAGGAGTTTTATGGCCAAACAAAATGTTTGTATATGATATAGTTTCTATAAATTTCCCTATATTTCCAAATAATTACCATAAATTCCTGTAAATTCCCGTAAAGTTTCCAATTTGGAATATTTCCAAAATTCCCCAGATTTAGTTCCCACGGAAATTTACCGGAAATGTACCAGAAACTTTCCGCCCCTTTGCAACCCCAATCTTATGGTAACCCAACTTTCAGCCCTAAAGCATGACGCTGCAATAACAATGCTGCATTGTGGGGATGATGTTCTTTTGGTGATGTGCACTGGTTTGCACCAAGCTTCAATGTTTTTTTTGTGAGAATAGGCTCCTGTTTAACTGCCCTACACCAAAGCCCAGACATGTAAAGAATATGCAAGATTGTTGACACGTGCTGAGAGTAATCAGTACTTCTCTGGTCCTTTTTATACATTTTTAGTAGTGGTGGTGGTGTTATGGGCCTCCATTTTTTCATTGGTTTCAGCAGTTAGATAAATCCAAGAAGATGTGAAGATAATCCTACATAAACTGCTCATCTTTATTCGGGGCTAATTAGAATCATTTTATTGGTGATAGATGTATTCTAATTACGTAAATTAACATGAAACTGAATGTGATCTACATGACTGACCCTTTCTAGTTTGCTAATGAAGTAAATCAAAACTGAAATAATAACCAAATTTAAATAAACACAATTCACCATTAGCATGAATCTGACCAACTGCATTAGCTACTCTAATCAGTGATAGTTTAACCTGACATTAGCAAAGAAAACAGGCTAATTCTAGGTAAACATTGCCAGGTAAAATGAGCAAGTTAGCAAAAATTTTCTAATAAGATGGCCTTTATGTCTTTTTACATTTTTTTAGTTTTTTTAGTTTATAAATCATTTATATTTATTTGTATGCTTATTGTATTAGTAGTAGTTTAGTATTACTTTTGAAAAAAAGTATTAAAAATTAAGTAAAGTGTAAAAATGTTGGGACTCTGATCAGTTCTGCTGTCGGACAGTTTGACATAAGAAATGAATGGAGAACGTGATTAGAGTTTTGGCCAGGATCGGTCCAGATGGCACCTCGCTCTGGGCTTGTACACAGCTTTTTCCTTTTGCTTTTACTCTCATGGCATTTCTTTTCAATTTGGCACTGCTACTGGATTCAGTTTGCCTATGCTAGCAACTTTGTACCTTTGCCTCTGCTCTTCATGTCCCCTGCTCTTCATATCTGATGTCTTATTCATTACCACAGTTCCTCAAATATTGAGGACGATGTCAGCAATTCAGTCAAAATCATACCCATTTATTTAGTCTCTTAAACATATTAAATATGTTTATATAAAAATAAAACAAGGTATATTGAAGACTTTGTTACTACATTTACAGCATTTAGCAGACGCTCTTATCCAGAGCGACGTACATAAGTGCTTAAATCTCTATCATTGAATCATTAATGCTGGTTCACTAAGTTACATACTTAAGATACCATGAGTTTAAAACATTGTTCAAAGTTACACTGAAAAAGGTTTCTTTTTTTTTGTTTTTGTTTTTTTTTTATAAATGCAAAAGATAAGGAAAGAAGTGCTAGTTGAAGTGTTTCCTGAATAAGTAGGTCTTCAACCGCCGCTTGAAAATAGCCAGTGACTCAGCTGTCCGGACCTCTAGGGGAAGTTCATTCCACCACCTTGGTGCCAGAACAGAGAAGTGTCTTGTAGTATACTTGCCTCTTACCCTGAGAGATGGTGGAACCAGTCAAGCAGTGCTGTAGATCGGAGGGTGTGTGGTGCAGTGTGAGGAGTGATGAGGGCTTTGAGGTAAGAGGGAGCTGGTCCGTTTTTGGCTTTGTAGGCCAGCATCAGTGTTTTGAATCTGATGTGTGCAGCTACCGGAAGCCAGTGGAGGAACACAGTAGTGAGGTGGTATGCGAGAACTTTTGCAGGTTGAAAACAAGCCATGCAGCTGCATTTTGGATCATTTGCAGAGGACGGATTGCACTCATAGCGCAGTGCGTTGCAGTAATCCAGTGTAGAAATGACAAGAGACTGAACAAGTACCTGAGCAGCCTGTGTGGACAAAAATGGCCGAATCCTTCTAATGTTGTAGAGAAGAAACCGACATTAGCGAGTCACATTAGCAACATGAGAGGAAAAGGACAGTTGATTGTCCATGTTAATCCCAAGGTTGTGAGCTGTGGCTGAAGGGAACAGATCGTTGTGCAAGGATATAGCAAGATCATGACCTGGGGATGAATCATCTGGGATTAACAGCAGTTCAGTTTTGCTAGGATTGAGCTTTAACTGATAAGTAGTCATCCATGATGATATTTCTGCCAGACATGCTGAGATCCGAACAGAAGCTGTGGTATCTGAGGGTGGGAAAGAGAAGATAAGTTGTGTATCATCAGCATAGCAGTGGTAAGAGAACCCATGTGAGGAAATAACTTCACCAAGAGAGTGAGTATACAGGGAGAAAAGAAGAGGACCAAGTACAGTGCCCTGTGGAACACCTGTGTTACTATAGTTACTATACTATACTGTAGTTACAATTGTTTGTATTATAAGTTTTATTATAAAAAATTAGCCTAAATTAGCATATAGTATAAACAGAATCAGGTTTATTTCCAGGTACAGTAAAGTTTACATGTACCGGAATTTGTCTTGGTGTGTTGGTGGTGCATAGTAATAATAAAGAAGCAGCATAAATATAAGAAACAAAGGTTACAAATAGAAAAAAATGTGTATGAGTATAAAGATTTACAAAAAAAAAGAAAAGAAAAAAAACAATTTGATGGAAATAAAAATAGCAACAGTAATTGTTCATTTGTGCAGTATGTGCAACGTGCCCAGTGCAAATGTCCATTAAAATGTTACATACATTGCAACTGAAAAACTAACTGTAAATTGGTGCAGGATACATAAAAGTGGACCAGTGCAAATGCTCGCAGTTCGAGGAAGGAAGGTGCATTATAATGTATTTTATTTGTAATTATATAATGTTTGAGTGTAAGCGTATAGATAATGCTCGTGTTTCACTATCACCAAAAAACATCATATTAATGGAAAATCCAATGTAGGAAACATGTCAGCTTAGAATTCCATGCAAGTATTCTTTGCACAATTGAAGCTCATATATGGATTATACATATCCCAGTTTTTCAGGTTCAACCTTTACTTTAATGTTTGCTTTTTGTACTTGCGTCTTATCCCCACACACACTATGGTGTTTGCATAGCCAGTAGGCACAGAAATAGTCTACTTGTCCACATATGGGAGTTTGTGCACGGTTTGATTTATGGGAACAGATTTTCACATCCAGAAACATTTCAGTGCAGTTTGATCATTATGACCTTTCTGAGAGGAAAAAAAAAACACATGATGGGGTTTAATAGTTCCTGTTTATGACAGCTATAATTATGTTAAGTGAATTCAATAAAGCCTTGTTTCCGTTGTTCCATGGTGTCCTTTCCATGTGCAAATATGTCGCACATCAGCACAACACATTGAGAGGAAATTATCTGTCTCTTCCACATACATGATCTCACAGATGCCCAGGTGACTGGCTAGTGTCGAGATGACATTGTGGGTGTGTTTGTGCCTGGTTCTGGCAGTGCGATGCTGAGATGGAGTCTGCACCACTATTTCTAGTCCACTATTTCTCCAGGGAGTTTTCAGTGTACTGGAGTGGGAGTGAGTCAGTAAGGGTATGCAAGGCAACAAAAGTTTTTTTCTTCAACAAACAACACTTTTATCTCCCTCTGAGCCATATCCAGCTGTGGAGAGTCAGAGTAATCAGTGGATTCCAGCTGTGCATGATTGAACCGTGCTCAGCCTCAGGTCCATATTCATTTATTAGAGTTTTGGTTGAAAGAGCTGTCCTTGGTGCTGAAGTCAGTCATGCTGTTTTGCACATCAAATCCCCAAACATTACAATACTACAGACAAAAAAAGAAAACAGGAAGTTATTTTATTTCAAAACACAACAATACACTCCGTGTGTAAAGCTCCAAACATCTATCACCATCTTATGCAGGAGAGCTTTACTTCATTGCAGGTCTTTCAGACACATTCCTATAATAAGCTTGGTACTCAGACAGACCTGGTGACAGGACCCACTGTAATGCCCTCGGGCATGTTAGACCATCCAACACAATAATAAAAACACATCGATTTAGCTCAGTTTCTTACCACAAACCTGACAGATTCGACTTGGTGAGGTCATGAGGTCACTGTGTTTCTCCAGGAGTCATAGTCAGTGCTGTGTTGTTTTCTACTGTGATTTTTTTTTTACTGTGGTCAGAGGAGTGGTTTGGTTTTTTATGCTTTTTCCTTGAAAAGCAATAAAAAATGAGCTGAAATAATTTTTTTGGAAAATGTAATCAAGTGAATTACTCACCATGGGGAAAAAAGGGTAGTTCCATATCAGTCTCGATCATAGAGTAGACTGACTAAGGCACGGCTTCTTGGATCTCCTATTAGATATCACAGAATGTATCTTTAGTCCTTCTCTCAAGGTCGCCTCACTAACCATGAACATTGTCTTTCCTTTGTTTTTATTTGTCACGTTGTTGAATGCTGCCACCATGACAGTCTGCTGACAATGCTGGAAAAAAAAATATTACCAATTCACCAATCTAATGTTGCATATCCCTGAGCTTGAGGGAGACGTTATCTGGTCTCTACAGCACAAGATCTTGCCAATGATGTTCTTTGGCTGAAAGGGAAAAGCAGTGCTGGCTACACCGACCTGAACTGCCTTCATTAACTCACCATTATTTTAAGGGATGCTGCTCTTACCCTGAAGTTTAAACATATTAAACACTTACAAGATCTTTTCTGCTGTGGTGGAATTTTTTTCAGTCTACAATGTAAGTGGGTTCTTGGTGAAGTTTTGATTCTGCGTTATTACAGTCTTTGATTTCAGCAGACGAGATGACATTTTCATTTTATCACCACTTTCACCTAAATGAACTGGGAGGCTGTAAAATATCTGGCATTTATATAAATTCAGTAGGCAGTGACCAGGACAGAGGAGCATCTGATTTTTAAATGCCATCAGTATTTAAAAAAAAAAAATAAAATTTAGTTAAGGTCAAAAGTTTACAAACAACTAATAGATATTCAAGCTAATTTTTTTAGTCCATATATTTCATACTGAACATTTCCTGTATTAAGTCAATCAGGTTATGTATTTAAACCTCAAAATAACAGCAGAGAGACAGATTTATTCTAGATTTTTAAAAAGTCCATCTCATCCAGGGTATCCCTCTCTCTGTGCCTTAAAGGTGGGGTCTCCGTTGTTTGAAAGCCAATGTTGACATATAAAATCACCAAAACAAACACACCCCTAACCCAAATGGGTCCCACCCCTGTATTGATAGCTCCGCCCACACATACATACGTAACTCAGGCAACTAATGGACAGAAATGTGTCTTTATCATAGCTGAAGTGAAGAACAATACGATTGCAGATAAACAAACAAGCAAAAATGACACACAAGCATAATCATGTAAAGGACAAAGGCATATATTAGTTCTGTGTAACAAAACAAAACCAACGTTACTCACCTATCGAGAAGGAAAAAAGCGCCTCGGCGTCTTAAGTAAAGTTGGTCACATATTCACAGATTGGAGTTTCCTGAGTCAATAACTCCTGAGCTAAACACTGTTACTACACAAAACACGGTTGTAGCTGCGTCTCTACATTACTACGATAGAAAAGTGAATATGTGACCAACTTCCTGCTCCTTCAGTTCTCTCCAGCGCTGGAAAGCTGATCCTATATTAACACGTCCTACTTCTTACCTTATCGTAAGTCTTTCTTCTCTTTCTTTCTTTGTTTTTATCCTCCATGTCAATGTTAAAACCGCTTTCTGCTAATGTCACACATGCGCACTGAACACTCTCTCCGCCCATATTGACAAGACACGCCCCTTTCTGCTCATTGGCTACACGTTTGCTTTGTTTTTGTTTTGTTTGTCTTTCCGACTCATTTTCTGAAGCATTTCTCAAACATGGGAGACCCCACTTTTAAGTTCCATGGGACAGGCTCCAGGTTCCTTGCAACCCTGTGTAGGAAAAGATCAACTGTTTTAAAATGATCTCAGATAGGGGCTAAATACCAGACAAAAGAAATTCACGCTAATCTGAAATGTATGGAGATAACAAACAGTGGCTAAAGTGTAAATATTAAACATATTTTTCTGCAGATTTTTGCTCTATACAGATTTTATTATATTTTTAGTGTAAACATTAGAGATGATGAATAGGGCAAACAAAATGTGTTTACGATGGAGGTGTAATGGCTCATATTTATTGCTAAAAAATGAAAAAGCATTACATTCATCTAAAGCTGCTGTGTTGTATTTTTTTTACCTCATAAACTGACCTCACATAAAAGCATTTTGCCCAGAAATACCTAGAGAGAATAAAAATAACAGCCATTTACACTCATTGTAATCAGTCATGTTTTGAGTCACTGTGGCATTAAATCTTGTCCACTGGCATTTAGGCCCTCTGAGAGTGGAGCTATTAAGAGTCCAAACAGTAAGCTGATAAATGAGCCGAGGATGTTGACAGCCAATGCTTATCCAGGATGGATATGGCATGAGCCCATACTCACTTGATGCCGGAATAGAAATGCAAATTGAAGGTCTATGAAATGCCTCACTGAATTGTAAATGTAAAAAAAAAAAAAACGAATGTTGTTTTGCAGGTAAATAAATTCAAGCTTCATTGATTTCTGCTTCTATTAGAAATGCACCAACACTGAACCCGCACCATATTTCTGATACCAATGATTTGGAATTAATACCTTTTAATGTTGTATGTAACACCAGTAGGGTTATAAGTCTTATCTTTACACTAATCCTTATAAATTGACCTTGAAGTTAATGAGCAAAACTCACCATCTGTAATCCACGCTGTGAATCTCATTCAGTCACTTACATGTGTGAGAATGAAAGGGAGGGAAGTGGAACAGTAAGGTTACAGTGTGAAGAGGTGAAGAAGGTACAGGAGTTTAAGTACTTAGGATCAACAGTCCAGAGTAATGGAGAGAGTGGGAAAGAAGTAAAGAAGCGAGTGCAGGCAGGTTGGAATGGGTGGAGGAAGGGGTCAGGAGTTCTGTGTGATGGGAAAATATCAGCGAGAATCAAGGGGAAGGTGAACAGGACGGTGGTGAGACCGGCCGTGCTGTATGGTTTAGAGACAGTGTCACTGAAAAAGAGACAGGGGTCTGGGCTTGAGGTAGCTGAGCTGAAGATGTTGAGGTTCTCTTTGGGTGTGACAAGATTGGACAGGATTAGGAACGAGTACATCAGAGGGACAGCTCATGTTGGACGTTTGGGGGACAAAGTTAGGGAGGACAGATTAAGATGGTTTGGACATGTTCAGAGGAGGGAGAGTGAGTATATTGGTAGGAGAATGTTGGACATGGAGCTGCCAGGCAGGAGGCAAAGAGGAAGGCCAAAGAGGAGGTATATGGATGTAATTAATGAGGATATGAAGCTAGTGGGTGCAAGTGTTGAGGATGCAGAAGACAGGGATAGGTGGAGAGAGATGATTCGCTGTGGGGACCCCTGAAGGGAAAAGC
Source organism: Tachysurus vachellii (assembly GCF_030014155.1). Taxonomy (NCBI): domain Eukaryota; kingdom Metazoa; phylum Chordata; class Actinopteri; order Siluriformes; family Bagridae; genus Tachysurus; species Tachysurus vachellii. The sequence goes on along the minus strand of NC_083483.1, from coordinate 2,427,762 downwards.
CAAAAGAAGAAGAAGAAGAAGAAGAAATTTTGAATACCATATTTTAAATCTTGCATTTTAACCTCTCATTCCAAAACTCATACTCCAGAACTGCTAAACCAAAACTCGAAGTCTCGCTGTTACTCACGGTCCAAAACTCATGACAGTTCGCTCCTTATAACTGGGGTGATATTTGAACATCTAAATACCTTCTTGTTCATGTGCACATGTGCCTCATATGTAATATGAATGAAGTACCATCGCAAACAGCTGTCTGTACCTGCAACCTTTTACTCTGTGGTTCCTGCTGGTTTGGAGTTCCAAGTTCCAAGCATCAGGGACCAAGGCAGGTTTATCTGCAGTGTTTATCTGCAGTTATTTATAGGTTCATAAATAACTAGCATTTTGTTTACCCCTTTCCAACCTCCAGGGTCAGTGTATATCACATGAATATCCTAGGAAGAGTTTGCAGATACTATCTCCATATTTGTCACAAACGCACATTCCCTGGAGTCTCCAGGCTCCATGAGGAGGAGAGTGGCATGTCATGGTATTACTAGGTTTTTTTAGCCTACTTGTAGGTTGTGGTGAGCCCCAGTGAACCAACGTATGGGCAAAATGACACATGTCTGACAAATGAGGTTGTCCAGCTGTTGGAGCAGATGGTTATGTCTGGATGGACGGTGGAAGGCATGTGACAGGAGTTAAGATGTGTGATCAGGTTACAAAGTTAATTACAAGGTATTACAGACATGCCATTAGATGTCAAATTGTAAGGTTATTGTCAGAGAAACGGAGGTGTCTTCAAGGATAAAAACCCAGACCCAAACACAGGATAGCTAAAATCTATATTTAATACATAAAACATAACACAAAAACCAGGAAGCACTGGGAAAAAGAAAAGAAACCATGAGGAACATGTGTGCAGAGGTGGGAAGGAATTAAGACTATGGCGGGGCAGACACGTGAACACAAGATGTTAACTAAAAAACATGGCACAAGAGACTAAAGTCGTGGCCTAATGGTTAGAGAGTTTGATTCCTAACCCTAAGGTTGTGGGTTCGAGTCTCGGGCCGGCAATACCATGACTGAGGTGCCCTTAAGCATGGCACCGAACCCCCCCAACTGCTCCTCGGGCGCCGGAGCATAAATGGCTGCCCACTTCTCCGGGTGTGTGTTCACGGTGTGTGTGTGTGTTCACTGCTGTGTTTGTGCACTTTGGATGGGTTAAATGCAGAGAACGAAATCTGAGTATGGGTCACCGTACTTAGCCGTATGTCATGTCACTAAAGTTCCAACAGGTAAAAAGTTCCTGACAGTTATAGTGTCATATTTTATACCTACTGTATGTTGCTGGGGTTATTGTTACATGTGAAGTGAAACGGAAGTAACAGTGAAGATCCTATTAGGCCACTTTATAGTGCATATTTCTGATCTGTATTTAACTTGATCTGTGTAACTGAACCTTAATCTGTGCACCTTTTCAGCAAAACCTAATCAGGACAGTTTTGCAGTAGTTTTACACTCTTGCCGCTTATTTCCCTTGTTTTGCAGTGTGTGAGGGCACCGATAACAAGCTCAGCACCCTGTCAGATCTGGACCAGCACTACCACACTCTGCGCAAGTTCTACGAGAACTGCGAGGTAGTGATGGGAAACCTAGAGATCACCAGCATCGAGCGGAACCGCAACCTGAACTTTCTCAAGGTGAGTCACTACAACATTAACCCTAACATCGTGGTCCCTGTTGTATTTGAATGAAAAAACATCCGAAGAACAGTAGTTTCGATGGAAGGCGGTGTATCTAAGCAATTTTTTATTTTTTTTACACAGGCCACTCAGGGACCTTCTGAGTAAAGTGCTGTGAGTTCAGAAGCCTTATATGAGAAAGCCAGGGAAAATAAACTGACAGCCGCTCACACGAACACAAAGCTCTCTGCCTCTCACATGCAGATGACTGACAGCCATCTCGGTTCAAAGAGAGGGATGGGTTAGTGAGAGTGCTTATCACAGGGGAGCACAAGCTAGAAACAGCTCAGAAAGAGACAGAAAGAGAAAGAGAGCTCAAACCTCAGCTCTTTATTCAGTCTTTCTCAAGCCTTTGACAACTTACAATCCAGAGAACTGATATATAGTCGGGTGGCCGGTAATCAAGTTAAATTACCAGCTATTATGAACAAATACACAATCAACCAACAGCTAACAAGTCGTTACAAAACAAAACATAATTTGTGTCTGTACGAGTCATTTTTCTCAAGCGTTAAAGATCTTCTCTAGTTTGTACACCATAGATTTAAAGTATTGTCATTTTATCCCATATTCAAATTGTTTAAGTGGGTGCGTAATAAATAAAAGACCCCAACAAAGACCACAGCACTTTGGCAGCAATTACTTCCTTTTATTTATGAGGTCACGCTTGTTTTCCGTCTGTAAAGTTGCACAAGCTAGTTGTCGTTATCTAGAAAGATGTATAGATGTATAGAAATTGACAGAAAGCATCACAGTATTGAAAGTGGACACTGTGTCCTGTAAGCTGTTACTCTCTAAACCATAAAGTTTTATACCAGTAGAATGAATTTTTTAAACCAGCAGCCGTGTTACTGTACATCAGTCAAAACCTTCAAGTGACCCGAGAGAACGCTGAATTCAACGGCTTTGCGGTGCAGCGTTGTGACTTGAAGTGGAGCTGTGGAAGAGAGCGCTGTAAAGATGCTACCTCATTATCCCACATCAATGTAATGGAGAAAACCTGGACGCCACACGGGTGCCATGAAACCAGGATTAGTATAATTAGCACTCGTTAGGCAGAAATGAGGGAATTGCTATTACCTTGATTCCCAACACCTCCAGGGTTTGTGTTTTCCTTTCCATGCCGCATGAAATTTTATCTGGCATCGTAGCAGTGCCATTTAGTCCACGTGAACGAGAGCAGCTCGAGCGTTTATCGGGAGCTTTTCAGGCGACTATGGCGTTCCTGTAGAAACACAGGTACAGTATAAGCCAATTATAAAACACACACAATTGTTGATACTGTGGAGTTTTTATGAAACAAAACCTTGGTATTTAGAACAATTAATCAAACACAATCAGTTAAAAACGACTCATTAGATGCTCTTATAGTTTATTCTCCAACTGGATGCAAGATACAACGGTTTTATGTCTTCAGCAATCTCTTGGAATGATCATCACACCACAGCCTCACGCTGATGGATTTACTGTACACAGTGAGCCAGGAGATATGAGAACGACGCTCCGTCGCGTTCATTTGTTCATCGGGTGTCAGCTGGGTCGGGATAAATCGCCCCGTCTTTCTTCTGACCAGCTTTTTTCGGAAGCAGAATAAATTAATTTTGTTAAAATAATACAATTTTGAGAGTTGGTGCTTGAGTTAGAGCACAGAATAGGTTTTTGTGTTTGTATTTGATCAACTCTGACATTAACAGGGATAAAGTGTTTACTGCCTGAGGTTTTATTGCGTTTGTCCCACTTACCTTCCTTTCTTCCTCCTGCAAGATTCTCTCATGATTAAAGTTTTGCTAAGGATTCACAAGAACTCAGACGAAGATAAATAAAGTTTTTAAGGATAACATTTAAGGATAGAGGGAGTGGGGTAAGTTTTCAAAAGCTTGTTTATTTAGTTATTTATTTACAAAATGCAAAATTTACTTCTGAATTTTGCATGAGATCCTTTTGGAGCCTCACAGACTGAAAACCGGAAGATAAATCATAAAGACATTTGTAATACAGCGGAATCCATTAATTCTGGAATATACAGTATGATGCAAAGGTTATTTTTTTTTCTTCACAGCGATACACTGAGCGCTAACGAACAGATGTAAAGCAGAGTGCAGCTTTAATAAAGACGTGTTAGACGTGTAGAGCAATCATCTTACAGATAAGCCAGCATGTATATGAAATTCATTCAGCTCATACTGTTAGGACATGACAAGAAGTTTATGCTCATAACTTTCTTCAGATCAAGAGATGGCAAGGAAAAGTTCCTGTGACATCATGAGGAAAAAGTCTTGAGTCAAAAGGGAACCCGGTCTTTTCTGTGGTGTAGAAGAGTAACAAAAATCAGTAAAGTCAACATAAACCCCTTTTCCACCAAAAAGAACCGAGTGCTGGTTCAGAGCTAGTGCTGGTGCTGGTTCAAAGTTGGTTCCACTGGCGAACCTTCTAAGAACCGGTTTGTCGGATTGTATACGTGTCACGTTACACAGCAACGTTAGCGCAGCAGCGACAAACACAAACACGACATCAACGATGGCGGATGTTGCTTTAATGTTAATGCTCATGGCTTTGTGAACCTACATTAACACCCAAACGCGGCGAATCCAACGTGTACGTGCAGCTCCATGTAATCTGTATAAACGGAGGTTGTTATCGAGAAAGTATAATAATGTTATTTTATCATTAACACAGAAAAAAGTTAGCCTTAGCATGTAGCTACTTACTATCATGTGTGCTGATAATGTATCATATCGTATATTGATATGATATCGCATATTACGGTAAAGTAAAAGTGTATTAAACATTAGTATACTTAAGGTACATTATCAAAGGTGCTAACATTAGCCCCGCCCCCAGCCCCGCCCACAGCCCCTGACACAAGCGGTTCTTAAGTCTAGACCAGCAACGTTTTGGTGCTACTTAAGAACCACTTTTCCTGGTTCAGAGCCGGTGCTTTGGGAGTCGAAAAAGAAAGAACTGGTTCTAAATTAGGCTCCGAACCTGCACTCAAACTGCCTCGGTGGAAAAGGGGCATAAATGTGTTGTGAAATAATTGTGAATAAGAGTTTAAGGATGAACACTGGATAGTCTTTATG
>NC_083483.1:2412955-2417955 GCF_030014155.1 Tachysurus vachellii | reverse complement strand
AAGCAGACTTCATGTTCAGATCGCACCGATCACCTGAACCACAAAGGAACCGTGAGCAGACCTACATATCACATAGTGTCGGTAGTGTTTGTAGATCAAGGTGGTCTGAGATATTTGCAGCAGTTTTAATATATACAAGTTATTACCTCAGCCTCAGAGTCCTTTAAAGGTGGGGTGTACGTTGTTTGAAAGCCAATGTTGACATATAAAATCACCAAAACAAACACGCCCCTAACCCAAATGGGTCCCACCCCTGTATTGATAGCTCCACCCACACATACATACGTAACTCAGGCAACTAACGGAAAGAAATATGTCTTTATCATAGCTGAAGTGAAGAACAATACGATTGCAGATAAACAAACAAGCAAAAATGACACACAAGCATAATCATGTAAAGGACAAAGACATATATTAGTTCTGTGTAACAAAGCAAAACCAACGTTACTCACCTATCGAGAAGGAAAAAAGCGCCTCGGCGTCCCATCGCAGGCCTTCCTGCTCCTTCAGTTCTCTCCAGCGCTGGAAAGCTGATCCTATATTAACACGTGTCCTGCTTCTTGCCTTATTGTAAGCATTTTTACGCTTTTTGTTTTTATCCTCCATGTCAATCAGTGTTTTAATCGCTTTCTGCTAATGTCACACATGCGCACTTAACACTCTCTCCTCCCAGACATGCCCCTTTCGGCTCATTGGCTACACGTTTGTTTTGTTTGTCAACATCTCTCAAACATCGTGCACCCCGCCTTTAAAAAAACTAGGTGTTAATGTGCTCTTGGTTTCACAGCATTTTAAGAGAAAACTCACCATCACTATGTTTAATGTGGTGGAAGGACCAAGATTAGTTCCCTCTGTAACAGTTCATTTAACAATTAGTTTGTTTCCTTTCTAATTATTTTCACAGCGTATGTTGTAAAGAAATTTGTTGCCATCTGTTCATGCTGATTCTTCTTGACAGTCTTTACTGGTCTATGTCTCAAACAGGCTGACGAATGGACAAAAACATGACATGAGTCTGATTAGCTGGGGACCAGCAGGCGTGTTGGTCAGAATCTCATACATATAAATCATATTAAACCCATCCAGCTTTGATATCATACAACCGGGTTGATCTCATTTTTCCTTTGGCTTTTGGTACTTTAATAGACATGACAAACAAACAGGGACATCTAAGACTCTGGAGATCACAGCTCCATGCACCTCAAATGTAAAGTGCGTGTTTGTAAAAAAAAAAGGCCACCATCACAGAATGAATGAAGTCTGCATCACAAATCCGGTGGAGTAGTGTCCTTCCATCTCGACTTCCTTTCATCCACCCGCCGGCAGGATGCACTTGAAAGCATATCTTTAAATGCTCTTACTTCTCCCACATAATTTATTGACCCTGCTAGAAAAGATAGGAAGAATTTTCTAAATACGTTTTCTAGTAAATATTAAGAATTTTACTTCTATATGCGGTGCGTCAAAGGCCAGAGATGTCAGATCTGCCGCTGTCAGGAAACACTTCTCAGGTTCAGTGAAGCATCGTGACGAGGACTTGGTTTATAAGACACTGTGATACAATTGAGAAGATGGTGAACATTGAAATAATCACTTATTATTTTATTTCACACTCATAGCGGGGAAGTCGTGGCCTAATGGTTAGAGAGTCTGACTCCTAACCCTAAGGTTGTGGGTTCGAGTCTCGGGCCGGCCATGACTGAGGTGCCCTTGAGCAAGGCACTGAACCCCCCAACCCCCCATAAATGGCTGCCCACTGCTCCGAGTGTGTGTTCACGGTGTGTGTGTGTTCACTGCTGTGTGTGTGCACTTTGGATGGGTTAAATCCAGAGAACAAATTCTGAGTATGGGTCACCGTACTTAGCCGTATGTCACGTCACTTAGCCGTATGTCACGTCATTATTCATCAGTGTATAGAAAAGCACTTGATCCAGTATTATTGTGTGCTTGTGTGCAAAATGAAACAACCTGATGAAGCTAAAACACCTTCTGATTTAACAAAACATGAAATGAAAATTTTGCTCGTTTTCGTGGCGGTACAGTGTTTGTTTTTCTTTCCGTATCACAGCTGAACAGGACAACATCAAGGCAGGGATATAAAGAAATGAAACCGGTCGGTTGGAAGCTACATGCTGTGTGTTGGATGAACTTCCTAGTGGTTCTCTCATGTCAACTTGGCACTAACGACTCCAAATATGGAAACAAATACTTTTGGAGAGGTTTTGTGCCATGCGTCTATCTATACAGACAGTTAGGCAGAATCCTTTTGCTTATCCAAAGCAGGTACCAGTTTGTCTTGCCAGGTAGTTTGCACTATTGATCGATGCCTTTTTTGGATGATATAAAAAGAACCGAAGTGGTGTCCTTACATCCTGACTGTTTTATCTCGCCACTTTTTTTTTAGGGTAGTATTGGCAACCGCTCCAAATATGGAGACAAATTGTTTTGGAGATGTTTTGTTCCAAACTGGTTATAATATATCCCAGGAAGCTGAATCTTTTATAAAGGCCCTCTTTTCATATTCAAAGCAGGTTCCATGCGTTTGCTTTGCCAGTGTCTTAGAGACAGTGTGTCTGTTCTGCAGTCTGGTTCTATTCTGTAACCTGGATGCTTTATGAAAAGGTTTGAGAGGCTCCGCATTTAATTCTCTAATGTGTGCCGTGCTATATGGAATTTTCAAGCTTTCAATCTTCCTGTCTTGTAAATTATGCTTAAATCTACTGTAAGATTAAGCTTTGCATAAACGGGTAGAAGTCAAGGAAAACTCGCTGAATATCACTGTGGCTGAATTCAGGAAAACTCTGAAATTCAACTTTATTAAAACCTTTTCCTGGCATCTGCTTTCATGATCATTAGATCGTGGTTCGATTAACAAAACGGTTCAAGAAAAATATTCTTAATTAAACAGGAAAATCATGTAAAGGGGATTTCCCAGGCTTCCAACACAGAATGTTTACAAAGCGAGGTTTTAATCATATCTGTAACACGAGTAATAGACTCATGAAGATCCTTTAACGTTTTCGCTTGAAGGTCTCGGCTTTCATCTTACTAAAACGTTTCCTACAAAGCATCATGAACAAAAGAGGAACGCCTCGTTCGTCTCATTCATCATGTAATCCTTTAAAACCTGACATATTTCATTCCGACTCGTTATGAGACGTAGGATTCGAGGCGGCTAAAATGAAATCAGAGGTCTGAAACATGATTACAGTTTAGAAGGCTGGGAGAAGAAGAGCGGCTCCTCCACACAGACACGGCGCCTACATTAGCACATTCATCCGTCATTCTCAACAATCGTGTCTGGGTTAGCTCAAAAAACTTATTGAGGAAGGCTTCAAGGTTTCTGTGAGGTTTGCAGTCTGTGCATATTCAGATTCCCCAAGTGCAGACGGATGTAACGGATGTAACATTGAAGTTGCTGTTCGTGTCTTTTTCTAAATGATCAGTTTAGGCTATATTGTGTAAGAAATCTAATTCTCAAGGGAACAAAACTTTATGCTATCCATCTATCCATTTTCTGTACCGCCAGGGACCCTGGAGTCAATCCTGGGGACTCGGGGCACAATGCAAGGGACACCCTGAACGGGGTGCCAAACCATCTCATGGCACAGATACACACACACTTAATGCAATCTGTAGATCTACATCTGTAGATTTAAACAGCCTTCGTATTTGTAATGCGCTGTACACACATAAACAAGTAGTTAATCAAGTTAAAGGTGAGGTCTCCGTTGTTTGAAAGCTAATGTTGACATATAAAATCACCAAAACAAACACACCCCTAACCCAAATGGGTCCCACCCCTGTATTGATAGCTCCGCCCACACATACATACGTAACTCAGGCAACTAACGGAAAGAAATATGTCTTTATCATAGCTGAAGGGAAGAACAATACGATTGTAGATAAACAAACAAGCAAAAATGACACACAAGCATAATCATGTAAAGGACAAAGACATATATTAGTTCTGTGTAACAAAGTAAAACCAACGTTACTCACCTATCGAGAAGGAAAAAAGCGCCTCGGCGTCTTAAGTAAAGTTGGTCACATATTCACAGATTGGAGTTTCCCGAGTCAATAACTCCTGAGCTAAACGCTGTTACTACACAAAACACGGTTGTAGCTGCGTCTCTACATTACTACGATATAAAAGAGGTGTTATTTGTGTAGTAACAGCGTTTAGCTCAGGAGTTATTGACTCGGTGAAACTCCAATCTGTGAATATGTGACCAACTTCCTGCTCCTTCAGTTCTCTCCAGCGCTGGAAAGCTGATCCTATATTAACACGTCCTACTTCTTACCTTATCGTAAGACTTTCTTCTCTTTCTTTCTTTGTTTTTATCCTCCATGTTAATGTTAAAACCGCTTTCTGCTAATGTCACACATGCGCACTGAACACTCTCTCCGTCCATATTGACAACACGCCCCTTTCTGCTCATTGGCTACACGTTAGTTTTGATTTTTTGTTTTGTTTGTCGTTCCGACTCAGTTTTCTGAAGCATTTCTCAAACAACGGAGACCCCACCTTTAAGATTTAGGTTTTAAATAAATACGGATTTGTGCAAGCTGATTTCAGCTCTGATTTTCAACCTTCTCCTATAGAGATCCTTAACGGTGGTGTGTATGTGGATCAGAACAAGTTTTTGTGCCATGCAGACACCATCCACTGGCGCGACATCATGAGGAACCCTCAGGCCGAGCTGCTGGTGGTGCCGTCCAACAACAGCGGCTACTCTTGTGAGTAAATTCATGACTGATTCAATTATAATGAATCGGAGAATAAGTGCTCATGTAGATTTATACATCTCAGAAACATGACCAATTTTTTATTATTTTATCATTATTTACAGCAAAAGAGTGAAAAAAAGCTGTAAAGGGAATGAGTTTTTATAGCTGCTATAACATGGAAGTAGACAGTGAGTAACTGAGTGGTTACTTTAACTGCACCACACCAGGGTAGGATTATTGCCCTATAACAGCACAACTCTTACCTACAG